>NC_056748.1:1092968027-1093058027 GCF_019279795.1 Protopterus annectens | reverse complement strand
TGGGGCTTGGTGCAATGGCCAGATGAGGTGGGAGAGGCAGGTCCGCTGGGATCGGCCTTCCATGATCTGCTATGGTTTTGCAATTTTAGAACATATGTTGATTAGTAATGGTAAACACATTCCATTATAATAGCAGGCATGAGTATTCCCATTAACCCAAACAATAGATTTGGAACATTTGCATAGCAAACAGAACACATGCATATATGGAAACACAGTGGGCATTACACCAGCATGCAGGTTACATTGATAGCAACAGGCCACCAATGATAGTATTTGAACAGGGAACATTAATTGGAATACATTTCAACATTTGTAGAACAATAAGACACATGTCCCAACATTAGGTTTTGTGGAAAACATACCCATTCATTTATGTGTTTAGATTATTGGTGAAGATAAAGTGGGGGAGAGAGAGAGAGATGTCAATTAAGAAATGTAGATTCCTGCAGTGCTCACAGCTTTAATGATCATCGGTCTTATCATTACCCTACAGGTATTATTACAACAACCTATTACCCTACAGGTATTATTACAACAACCTATTACCCTACAGGTATTATTACAACAACCTATGGCTTTTGTTGGGCAGCGGTATGTTTGTACACAGTGTATAATTACAGCCTTCTTACAGCTACTTTATACCTTCGCTTACCTGGAAGACTTGTGGAGGGAATGTTTGCTAATACTACCTGTTTTTACCCATATTCACATTGTCAGGGTTACATATGTGCACTCATAGTGTGTGTGTGTGTGTGTGTGTGTGTGTGTGTGTGTGTGTGTGTGTGTGTGTGTGTGTGTGTGTGTGTGTGTGTGTATGTGAGCGCGCATGTGACCCCATGACACTTTTGAACATTTCTTGGTGGAGATGACTTGGTGTATGTACTTATCCTGCTGTCATTTGCAGCCTTAGGGTTGGACTGTGCATGCTGGACACAGTATAACTTCTTATAGCTACTTTATACCTTCTCTTACCTGGAAGACTTGTGGAGGGAATGTTTGCTAATACTACCTGTTTTTACCCATATTCACATTGTCAGGGTTACATATGTGCATTCATAGTGTGTGTGTGTCTGTGTGTGTGTGTGTGTGTGTGTGTGTGTGTGTGTGTGTGTGTGTGTGTGTGTGAGCGTGCATGTGACAGCATGATACTTTTGAACATTTCTTGGGGGAGATGACTTGGTGTATGTACTTATCCTGCTGTCATTTGCAGCCTTAGGGTTGGACTGTGCATGCTGGACACAGTATAACTACAGCCTTCTTATAGCTACTGTATACCTTCTCTTACCTGGAAGACCTGTGGAGGGAATTTATGTTGAGACTACCTGACTGTTTCTACACATATTCACAAAATCCTAGTTAAAATTATGCCTACAGCTTACTACCACTCCCTGGATTCGAACCGTGGCTGTTTCTGCTAAAAATACAAGTTTGCGTTTCATCAGAATGAGGTATTGAGAAACTACTGTCTCTTTCTTGAATGTTTTCTGTCTAATTCTGTCTTGGTTGTACAATCTGACCTTGTGATTATAACATTCTTATATATACATTCCTATACATACCTTTTGACATAGCACAGTGTGGAAAACAGTGGCTAACACAACATTACTATTCAGATATCAGATCTTGGTGCATGAAACATTTCAAGTCATACAATACCAGAGTAAACACAACCAGTCTGGGGTTTTCACTTTTATTGACAAGTACTTACACTTTTATTGACATATAACCTGTATGTCACTATTACTCTCCTACTGGCTTCTTCAGTCATTAAAAAAATACCCATTTTAAATACTGCAGGGTGACATTCTGCTACTTTTTTATTTAATTGCCCTCCATAATACCAGCTAGATTGTGTGTGTGATTTGCTGGGTGGTGGGTGTGGCAGGAGGTCAGGTGATATTGGGTTACAATAAATCTGTGAGTAGTGAGAGTATGTGGGAAATGGGGGCAGGGTAGGGGAGTGCAGTGAGCCTGAGCATTAGTGAGGGTGAATGGAGTGGGGCTGCACCAAGCAGTGCAGGTAAGTGACAACAAAAAAAACTATCAGTATGGTTATTGAGTCGGTAAGAATGGAGAAATGGCCATAATGGTTAAACTTTGATTAAAGAAGACTGCCAGTATCCTAGACACAATCAAGAGGTGGGTCTGTCAAGTGAAAAATAGCAATACATTGAGTGAGTTGGGGGGTGGCAGAGGGAGAACTACAGTAAGAAGCCTGGTTTTGGTTTTATAAACCCTGTAGAGTATGGAGGGGATTACCTTTTAGAATACACTTCCCCACTACCAACCCTCGTGGTGCGTTAATATTAATTTAGGTAGATATTAACCTTTTGCTTAGAACAGTAGAGAGGCTGGTAGTTATCTTGTCCTGGGGCATTCTCAACGTGGTTGCTTGTGTTCAACATGTGGAGGGCCCATCGGCAGTTGGGAGCTGCTGTATTACTACTCTGTGATAAAAAAGAGTAAATATCTAAGAAAACCTCTTTTAGCAGTTATATGTTTATTGACAATGCAAATAGTATTGTTTGTATGATTGTTACGCTAAAAATAGCAGGACAACAGTTACAATATAGTAATCACAACTAAACCCTGTTAAATCATTGCCAAGGAGAATGCTGGGGAAGGCCGTTGTTGGAAACCCTCAGGAAAGAGGGTAAAAATCAGGGAAAAGACATGTGCAGTTCAGTCTGTGCAATTAGTTATGTTAACCGAGACTGAACGGCCACCAGATGGCTCTGTTGAATGGTTTACACTGAGTAGGACTGCTGGAATGATTTAATTTTTAAGGGAGCCAGAGCGTTATCATGCAGTTTAAACGGCATTAGCCATTTCAAAATCGGTGTATTATTTCTCACTTTATTGTGCGTAGCTAAGGCAAGGATGACATTGCGTCTCTGATTCAGCTATTTAGAGCTCCTTAGCTGCATTTCTAGCGTGCGACCAATAATAAAGCCAGGAAAAGGTGGGGCTATTTGCAGTTCACTTTCCTTGCCTAGACAAACTAACTATTTTACAATGCCCTTCATATAGTTATTTAACAACACCAGAAAAAGGTTGGGCGATCTACCGATAAGTATAGCTGTTGAGGGAAGTCAGCTGTTATGAGGCAGTTTGCTGTTTGCCTATAGTTGTTTATTAAATAGGCAGAAAAAGAAAAAAGTCGGGCAGTTTGTAGTTAAATATTGTGCCCTACAGGAGGTAAACTACTATGGCCTTTGGACAACATGAAAGCACTCCTGGCCATAGGTAGGGTTAGTGGGCAGTACAGTTATGTTAGCGTTTAAACTGTTATATCATGTGCCTAGGCAGATCTCTCTAGAACAACATTCAAGGTGAAAGCACATAAAATGCAGCACAACATAACAACAGCTAGCGGACGCTTCAAGAACAACACAGTATTGGTTCTATAATAGCTCAATCCGCCTATCAGTCAGTGGCAATGTAAAGAACAAACCGAGCTGCAGTTTAAGTTAGAAATTAGAATACAGCAGTAAAAATGTGTGCTGTAGCCCAATCAATGAACTGTAAATAAAATAAAATGCATTTTACTGTAGTACAAGTAAAAGAAAATTCCAGTGAGGGTAAAACCTCAGGATTAAAATAGAAGGAGAAGGAGTGAAAATCCAAGCACTTGAAATGCATTTTTTAAAGCCAGGGACTAAAGCATCTTGTAGCTCAGGAAGGCTGATGCTCAGACTCGGACTCAAATAAGAGTTCAGGCAAGCAGCTATGAGGAGGGAGGGAGGTTTGGATTCTCTAGCAGATGGGGTAATTTAGGGATAGGGAGTGGGAAGGGAGTTTTATGTTTAGAGATGGCCTGGGTTTTATGTTTAAGGAGTGGAAAAGAAGTTTCAGATTTAAGGATGGGGGTTGTAGTTTTAGGTTTAGGGAGAGTGAAGGGAATTCAAAAGATATGGATTGATCTGGGAATTTAGGTTTAGGGAGGTGGAAAGGAGTTTTAGGGTAAGGGATTGGGAAGGGTGTTTTAGGGTTAGAGTTTAGAGTTTTGGTTGAGTTATTGAGTTAAGTAGTTATCAGAGATTGCGCTAGGTGGAATCCAAGCACTTTTGAGTTCAAGCAAGTGGCAGCAAACAGGTATATCATGAGCATATACCACTTACGCATTTCTTGTAGACCAGAAAACTTCCCTATTCTGGTGTAATTACTTAAGTGTTTTTATTTTTATGTTACAGTCTGATAATCAGGTAAGGGATTTGGTCTACTGGCTCTTTCCACTCCTGACCTGGGTACAAAAGTGCAATTGTAAGAACAAATAATAAATCATAAGACAAGTATGTATGAAAGGATAAAAACATAACAAGCAAGTTTATATTTTGCATTGTTACGAAACAGCAGAAATTTAAAGTGTCAGTTTATATACACAGGCATTAAAAATGGCTACTAAGATTTAAGTATAACACACACACATCTCTTACCTTTTCTCTCTGTCCATCTCTCTCTCTCTCTTTCTATATATATATATATATATATATATATATATATATATATATATATACACATATATATACACACACACACACACACACACACACACACACACACAATAAGTACAGTTCATACATCTAGTATGTTCCATTTCATTCAGTTTTTGTTGGAATTTGTAAAATCTTGGCTGAAATACTTACTATCAAAAACAGATATGGGCTGTAATTGTTCATAGGTTCATACTAGGCTAACTGCCCTTGTGAGCCATTTTAAGCCTAGTTAATTACCCCATGTGAGAATCAAACCCTGTACCTTGTGTTTGTAAGGTAAACACCTTAACCATTATGCCAACCTCCCACCTTCATTGTATACATGTTCCTTTAATTTTTATTTATTTATTTATTTATTTTTTTGAAAGAATCCAACTTGTAATTGTTTTTTTACATCATTAGGCAGGTTGTTCTAAATGGCTTTTTCATCAATGGCAAGTGAAATGGGATCTTGGTCTGCTAAGAGAAACAATGATGTATTAGCTGCTTTTAAGGAAATAGTTTGCTCTTTAATGGGAAATGTTTTTTCAAGGGGTGGGCTGTAGCTTAACATAAATATTTTACAGATAAGAGTATTAAGTAGAAAAATGTTTCTTTATATAATTGAAAACCATTGAAACTTTTATAGTTTGTCACAGTGATGCAGGCTTTGGTCTGCTAGAAGAGTAAATCTGCATGTTTTAATTTCAGCTGTTTGTAGCCTGTGTGTGTTATGGGCTGAACTGAGTCTGGTAACTGATAGACCTTATTTTGGTTTTCTAGCTTGTGTGTGTTATAGGCTGAAATGAGGTTAATAACTGATAGTCCTTATTCTGGTTTTGTTATTAGTATATTTTTAGTTATTGCTTGGTGGATGGCAGAGGAGAAAAAGTATGAGGTATGATCTCATAATTTAACTTGAGAGACAACTTTGGAGATGATGCCATGTGTATGCATTGTGAAGTTAAACATCAGATAAAGGGTGATAAGTAGGTACTTTTAGTGTATAACATTAGGAATGATGTTATCATTTGTATCTAAGAATTTATGTGGGTAAATGCAAGACTTCCTTCTGGTGTGATGAAACTATAATAAAAAAAATGTACTCTAAACCAATATTGTATTCTTCACCCTACACAGAAGTGAGAAACAACACCCCAATGGAAACTGAATAGAATGTAAAATGTCAGACTGTCATATTGAAGACAACCAATGCACTTGGTGCCTATGTATGAAAAGCCATATAACAGTCATTCTTTCAAATTTTGTTGGAAACTTCATGGTATAAACACAAATGTATTCATCTATAGTATACATCTTTACTGCTATTCTGCCTTTGCAGACTTTAGTGTAGTTCAGTGTTAAATTTGACACACTGATTCAAACCATGCCATTTGAGTTGCAAGTACAAAAAACACAAATTCATATTCTGATAAAATATATATGAATTCCACTTCTGCTGTAGTGGCATCTCAGTAAAGATTAATTCATCAAAACTGTATTATGAGCTCTGAGCAGATGTTTTATTGTTATTTTTGTTTGTTTGTTTAATACAAGACAAAAATGGAATGAATTTGCTTCCAACTGTCAGACTGAGACAGTAAAGACATATGAATCCCTGCATTTGGTACATACGTATAAAAGGCCATATGGCTGGTTCCCCGTCAAGATTTCATTATGAAACTGTCATGTTACAGCAACAGTGTGCTCAGTTATAAAAAGTAGAAAAGACTGGTATTTTACCCTTAGTAATTTCAATACAGTTGAATGCTGAATCGAAAAATCAAGGCATTTTAATTATGGCATGTCACAATAAATATATACACACACATATATATATATATATATATATATATATATATATATATATATATATATGGTCTACCTGATAATGCCAAAAGCTCAGAAGAATGACAATGAGATAAACGACACTGGAAGATCAACAATGGAGAAGACCGAAAGTTAAAAATCCCAACGCTGAGAACACCAACATGTTAAGGTAAGTGTGCAATAGGGACGGACGTTAGGGTCAGGGTGTGGTTAAGGTAAGTGTGTGATAGTGACAGACTTAAGGGTTAGGGGAGCATTAAGTGAGTTAGGGTTAGGGTGCAGGTAAGGTAAGTGTGCAATAGTGACAAACTTAAGGGTTAGGGGTGGATTAAGTGAGTTAGGGTGCAGGTAAGGTAAGTGTGCAATAGTGACGGACCTTAGGGTTAGGGTTTGGGTTAAGGTTAGTGCATAGATAGTTGTGTATGTAAGGTTTAGTGTAGGTTTTGTCTGTGTTTTGGCGTGTCTGTGTCATCAGGTAGATATATATATATATATATATATATATATATATATATATATATATATATATATATATATATATATACAGTTGAGGAAATATATAGGATTTGTATTTCAAAATGATACAGTAAAAATGCATTCTAGACTACTGGTGTATTCTTCACCCTATGAGGAGATTGTATACAACACCCATAATGTAAACTGAGTAAGACTGCAAAATGTCAGACTGATAGAATGCCTATGGCCCCATGTTTTTTGTACATATTAAATTATATTCCATTTATGCATACCTGAAGGTAAATTCGTTTTGCAGTCACAAAATTAAGAGTTGGTCCAGACATAACATTCATCATTCACATAAATACAATAATGAAAAAAGAACATAATAATAAAACATAGCAACAAACATTTAACACCCAAAAAAAAAAAAACAAAAGAAAAGAAAAATCAGTCCCTACTATATAGTGCATATTCTTCAACAGTCTACTATTTTTTGACTCAGACAGTATTGCGCTCAATCTTTTAAGATGCAATATTACAAGACTTTTTTTGTTTTACATCTTAGAAACATATACCTCTTTCTTAACGGAAGTAACTGAAATTCACAACATAATGGATATGATGCATCTTTTACAAATGAATTAGTTATACTAACTGTTTTAAATATAAAGATGTAAGACACATTTGTTTGCCAATCAATTTGCTAGACCACTTTACAATCTGATTCAAAGAAATCCTATTTTTCATAGACAAATATCCATACCAAACTACTAGAGAAAGACAAAATCAATTCAACGAAAGCAAGGGAAACCAAAATCATAATAATTTTGTCTGTATATAACTGTAACAGTTTTCACAAACAGAACAGTCATTTTTGTCCTTTCTTACATACCATTATGCACATTTCATCAAAATTCAACCTTGAGTTGATAATACTTCCTAAATTCTTATAAGATGGCATACATTCTACCATCTGATTTTTAATAATTACTGCATCAAAGCCATGAACACATTTTCTAAAATATGTTGCCATATATTTGGTCTTTGAAATATTTATCTGAAAATAAGAATCTTTATACCACTCTACAAAATTTTTAATAACTGGACCATGACTCGCCTCTTCATTTTTGAGCTATGACAGTATTATCTGTATATTTTAAAATTGTTCTCTTTTAATATACACTTCTACATGCATTTGTGTACAAAATAAACTAAAGGACAGATAACACACACCCTTGTGGTGCTCTAGTCAAAGAATAAACCTTATCTGATAATGTTTTATTTACCCTTACTCTCTGTGTTCTATTAATTAAAAAATCCAAAATCCAACCCATAGGGTTATGACTAAGGTCAAAGTGTTTTTGTAACCTATGTATTAATACATGTGGTTGAATAGCATTAAAATCAGATGAAAAATCCACAAAAAAATTCTAATATATGATCCTTAACTTTCTAAATGTTTAAGAAGCAAATTAAGTCAGATGATTGTCACATCCTCTACACCTCTGTGTGTCCTATATGCAAACTGCATAGGATCAAGCATATGTTTGACCTTCTTTACAATCTCTGCTTTTACCAATTTTTCAAAATGTTTCATAACTATTGAAGTAAGGGCTACTGATCTAAAATCATTTAAATCTTCGGGCACTTAGATTTTAGGAATTGTAATTATTACAGTATCTTTCCATAATACATGCACATGTTGCATCTGTAACGACTTCTCAAAAATATAATGAAATATGGAGCCTAACTCTCTAGCACAAGTTTTTAACATTCATCCATAGATGTTATCGTATCCACAACTCTTTCGTATTTTAACAGAGAGGAAGGCTTTTTCTGCATCATTTGGATTTATTTAAAAATGCTTCTTATCTACAAGCTTCTGCCTCAAATTGTTTACCTCATTAGTAAAATCATGACAGTCTTAAAGACTAAAAAAGAGACCAAGGCTATTAGCAAAATTAAAATATGTACACCATCTATGTAGAGTAACCTGACAATTACTTTTTGAATTTTGAAGACCAGAAGGGCCTTCATACTAGACCACACTGAGCCAAGATTATTTGCAACCATTTTCTTTTCTAAATTAGCTTTATATGTTTGCTTTGCTCTCAAAATTTTCATTTTCAGCTCTCTAGAAGCTTTATGTAAATCTAACAGGTTGACTTCTTTGAAGACTTCTTTATTTAATTTCAAACTAAACTTAACAGATTTATTTATCCGCAGCCTGTTATTCGGATAAATTTCCACATTCTTACTTGGCACAATCGTATCTCTACAAAAAGTAATAAATGAACATATTAAATCAGCAAGTTTATCTAAATCATCACCACAAGACTGTTTAAACATGTCCTAATTAGTACAGTCAAAACATTCCTGTAAACAGAAAGCCGACTCCTCATTCCAATGCTTCACATACTTCTTCTGTATCTTTTCCTTCTTGAATAATGTTTATATACAGGTAATAACTACTGCACACAGGTATGGTCTGCTGAACCCAATGGAGGTAACTGAGATGACTTATTATAGTCCCAAAACAGAAATCTAAAATCTTATCTCACCTAGTCGGACGCATCACATATTGATGAAAATTCACAAGGGTCTTTTCAGGAAAAACTGGATTAAAGTCACCTAAAATAAAATCTGGCACTTCAGGTGAAATTGTCTATAGCCTGTGTACTACTACAGAAATATCAATAGCAGGGTTACATTCGCCTTTGGATGAATATTACCTAATGTTAAGAAAACGTAAGGAAACTCACATGGCAGATAAAATGGTTGCAGCGACACTGATAAAAGTTCAATGTCTGAAGTACAAATATATTCTCTCACAGTCACAGAGCTACAATACCTTTTATTCACGTAAAAACATAGTCCGCCTCCTTGAGCTGTCTTATCATTTCAACCTTTCTGTCCAAATGAAATGGTACACCAAAACCATCAACAGACAGGTTATTATCTTTATCTTGTTCCAAACATGTTTCTATAAAGGTCATAACACAACAATCACCAAAATCTTTCTGGTATCAGACATTCCCTTGGATTTTGTCCATTTTATTTCTCAAAGATTGAACATTCCCTAAAATCATCATAGGAAAGGAATTTGATTAAATCGTTGTTTCTTCAGCCACGTTTTAACGCCTCCTCTCCTTCCTTGTTTCCTTCCACTCACTGTTTTATCAGCACTTCTTAAATCACTATCCGGTAGTTGTAGTGTAAGGGCCTTTGCTCTAACTGCACTTGCATAACTCAATTTCAGCTACATCTCTCTGCCTTATATGGGATCCTACTTTCTTGATAATCAGCTCCTTCAGTTTCACAGACTAGTAAAAAATAAAACACAACACTTAAAATAATGCAATGTAAATCCATTTTAAAAAGAATGAACACTACCAATGAAAAAGAAACATGAGCAGACGCCAAACACTCTCTCTTACTGCTAGTCACTGTGTGCACTTGTATGAAAAGCCATTTCATTCTGGCTTAATAGCTTCATTACAACCCTTTAGGTTGTAACAATAGGATGCCCAACTATAAAATGCACTTGAGGCTGGTATAATACCTTTAGGGATTTCAGTGCAGTTCAGTTATGAACTTGTCTCACCCAGTTTAGCTGCTTCATACAAAGGTATACGAGCTATGATATTTCAGCAATAATTTTTTTGAGAAATGAATATGATTTTTACATGTTGTGCACATATAGTCAGCACATTAGTTTCACCCTGCCTCTGAACTGGAGGTCATATACCAGGTATAATGAAGACTGTAACAGCAGAAAGTTTCTGAAATGTGACACTGATGTATATTAAACCAGATGTCCTTTCTAGAGAACTGTTATATGGTAGCCACAAATCCATCTCAAGACTGCCATTCGGCCCTGAAGATTTCACTGAATTTAAATATTGCTTTACATAATAACATGCTGTCTTTGTTAGAATGCAGTGATTTGATCTCCTCCTATATGCAGTTACACAAATGTTGCTTTGTGTAGTGAAATATTTATGATTTTTTTAATCCCATAGTAATCGCGACACAGTGCACGTATGTTCTTGGTATTATTTTTGCTCTGATTCATGATCGCAGGTCATGGATCCCTTCCAGTGGAGACTGAGTATGACCCCAGGCTGTGTTTCCAACATTTCGTTGAAATGCTGCTCTTGATAACTGTGCATGGAGTCATATGTCAGTTTTCCTAGGCAGTTCATAATTAAAATGTTACGGAATCATATCTGGATACTTGGATATTTGTTAATAATGCATAATGTTGAATGCAGAGCTTGCTTGCAAATGTAAATTGAGAGCTACACATCGAATGCATAGCACATCACATTTTGTCCTAGTTTACAATGGTTAAGTTGACTAGAGCTGTTAACTGATGTTTTTCATTTGGTTGCAGTTGTGTGACAGTAGAGTTAGTAGTAAGGAGATTTATGGGCAAAGAACTAAAAAGAGTGAGGGATATGTGTAGTGTCCTGCTTTCATTAGCTATTTGTGTTCATGTTGGATGCTCTAACCCCCACTTTTAGAAATACACAGTTAAAGCAGTTGTTGGTGCTTTTCAGGTACTCTGTTCTAGGTAGTACTTTAATTTTATAGGTGCTCTGATGTTTGTGGGGTCCATGCAAACTGCAACTCGTGAACTTTAGTAAAGTTTGTGATGGTTAATTGTTGGATTCTATTTTTACAATATAAGCATATATGTTTTATTTCTTTTGTAATGATTATGGCAGTTTAGTGCTCACACATTCAGGATATTAATCTCACCCTGCTCTAAGTCATACAAAGGTCATAATTCCCACAGCTGAAATAAAGTATAAAGAAACGTGTCAGACTGAGACAATGAAAGACCAGTAAACCCCAACATTTGGTACTCACCTGTAAAAGGCCATATTAGAATTCCAGTTTGCAAATGTATTCTACATTATCAGGAAATTATAATACAATATTTATATACAATATATATAATTGCAGTTTTCAACTTAGATGCAGCTCAGTGCAAAAAGTCTGACCCTACCATTTTGGTTGATTCATGGCATTTCACAACTAAAAAACATGTTTTTCTGGAGAACTATATTTTTTTTCTGACATGATGACAACACAAAATACATTTCTGATACAGGCTGTATCTTGCCACTATGTTCAGCAGTTATATATTGACATTTAATAGAAACTAGGTACAATGAAATATGGGAAACTAGCACTTTCGAAACTGTCATTTCAAAATATCTCTGAAGCAGACTAACGCACACAGTCAATTGGTATACGCTAGTGAGATTGTACTTGTACATGCAGAAGGAACAGAACAGTTGTGCATTGAGTATCTGAGGCCCAAGTTACAATACTGAGTCGTGCTTTCTGTATCTCTTTTTTTGCTGTTATAATATTTCATATGATAACATCACTTTTGGGACAAATACATAGTGGTTTTACTTTTTACATTATAAAAACAAAATATATCTATGATTTTATATAAAATGCATTTGCCCCATGACAACAAGTAAAAAAATGCATTTATTTTCAGAACTGCATTAAAACTAATGGCTGTGGAGTTATTATGGTATAATGATAAACTGAAAGCCAAAACACGAGCATAACTTTCAGCTGTCAATAATTTTGTAGAATGTCCAGATTTATACCTCATATTTTTGGTTTGTACCTTATAAAATTTGAAGTTTTATAGTAGATGATTGAGGACTGAATCATTAAATAATGGCAGACATTTGAGTTTTGGACTTGAAAAAAAATGATGATAATCCAAAACCTGTTATTCTAGCAACCGTCTGAGATTATAAAAACAATTTTTAAATCTGTCGCTATTTTTGGGCCTTTGTCCCTAATTCCTAAGCTAGTAAGGTAAGATGTATGAACATGGGTTGTGTTCTATGTGTCTAAAATGCAACAAGTTTTTCTCCTTTTTCACACATGTTGCCCGAGTGCAATTGTGTGCTTTCTGAGAGGATATATCACCTTTTACCCTAAATGTAATGGCTACCATAATGTACTTAAGTTGTTGCTGTCAGACACACATACTGCCCCAGATATGCTGTATCTATGATAAGTTAACAGGGATATTGCAGTGAGTCACTGCAGCTTATTCCCTTCCACTAAGTACTGAGGCCTATTCATGATGCATAAATATTTTCAACACACATGGAAGGATTACAATCATTACTCTAGGTCAAAGAAAACAAGGCAGAAAATTCTGGAGAAATGTCAAGGTAAAATAAGTGCAGCATGTTGTCATGTTACACTGATTCAGAGTTATGCATATAAACTGTTCTATTACATATCAGTGAATGCTGATTGATCAACCTGATTTAAGCGAAAGCTTACAATCTCGTACTGTCAGATCAGCGATTTTTTTTCCCAGGGAAAAAAATCGCTGATCCAAAACACATACACACAACACAAGCACACCAAACAAACAGAAATCCACACACATACACCTAAAATCTGATACCTAACCCTACACTAAACTATGCACACACCACTAACTACCCACTTACCTTAACCCAAACCCTAACCCTAAGGTCCGTCACTATAGCACACTCACCTCACCCGCTCCCTAACCCTAACTCACTTAAATCCGCCCTAACCCTCATGTCCACTCAATCGCACACACACCTAAACCGAGCCCTAACCCTAACTCACCTAAATCACCCTAACACTCACATCCACACAATCGCACACTTACCTGAATCCAACCGGTAACTTTCCACCATAACACTGAAAATACCGAAGCAACAGAAACAGACAACCAAATTCTTTCTCTAGGAAAAAATTTGAGTTTCTGCTGCTTCGATATTTTGCAGTTTCGCAAAAATAAGTTTGATCAATCAGCGTTCCCTTTTTTAAGCGTTCGGGGATATAATATAGACCCGCTGGAAATATGTAGTTCTAGATAATAAACATGAAAACTTAAATCTGCATGTGTGATCAGAAATTAACCAAAGACTTCAACGTTACTGGATCTTTGAAAAATAAACATTATATTACTCCATTGTCTTGTCTATGCTTCAGTGCCTAAAACATTGTCTAAATACATATTTTGGCATTATATATGATCCTGTTTTACAGTCATCTGTTATTTTGCAGCATTCAATGGACTAAGGCTATACTCAGTTTATCCAGGTTTTCAGAAAGATTCGAAGAGACAGACAGTTCTCACAAACTAATATAGCCGCTAATTAACTACACAGCAGAGTGAAGCCTAAACAGTCTCTGCTCACAAAAGAAATAGATTGGCATCTTGATGTAAGCTGCTTTTCTGCAGTAAGGCTGGAAGACATAAGTGCGACCAAGTAGAAAAATAATAAGTGTATTTTTCACTGTCATATCTTAGAGCTGCGGACTGCCCTTTCATAATAAATTGCTCAATCTGAAGTAATGTGATATTTTGTTCTCAACTTTCCTAAAAATTAAATCATTTTGAGTAACTGAAGTTTGAAAACAAACTGTAAAGAATATAAGTATTTTTAAAGTTTGCATAGCGTGAAAAATAGCTTAAAATGTTGGTTCAGTTTTTGTTTTTGATGAAATTTTTATAGTCAGTCTGAGAAAGAAAAGCAAGGAAAATAAATTAATTGATTTAAATAGATTTCAGAAGTATCATTCTTAGTCTGTAGTGACAGCAATAGTGCATAAGCAGGCAATACCGCCTGAAAGGGTATGTGTTATTTTGGAAATAATGCACACCCAGGGTTGTTCTGAGGCCCAGTGCCTAATGTTTCAAACTAGATTTAGTATATCTAATTTTTGTTGAAGAAAGTATTTTACATCCAAAATATAAATTATGTAAATATTTAATGCAGACACACACACACACACACACACACACACACACACACACACACACACACACACACACACACACACACACACACACACACACACGTGTTAAGAAGAGTAGAGAGACAAACAGAGCTGTGAACATATATATAGAAACACGCACACACACATGCACATTCAGAAACATACAAACAGATTCACTCACACACATTCATAGATAGAAATGCACACATGCACACACACCCTGCATTTAACATCCAGAGAAGAGTTGTGAGCAAATGGAAAAAAAGAATGCAAAGCATTGCAATGCTATCCTGTCCCTGATTTTCCTGCATAGTAATCAGTTTGGTTAAAGTCAGAGAACAAAGTCGGAGATTAAGAGTTAAGTGGTACATTTTTGAGAAATAACCCTTGTGTTTATATCAAGTTTAACACAAAGCTTCTACAATAAAAAATAAACAGTCAGCGCTTAATATTTATACACAGCACACATATAAAAAGTGTCACCCAAAATAAATCTATATAAAAAATGCTGCTGACACTATGAAAAATATCTATCTTTGCATTTACTCTCCTACTAGGCAATGTAATTTTGTGCTATTAAGCAAATAGAAAACTTTCAACAAATACTGTTGAACTCTTATTTTCCAACTTGTTTAAGCTAATGGACTGCCTTTTGCAGCCAGCACAGTCTCTCTGAAGCACACGACCACACACGCGTTTTTATTTGAGTTACTGTAGCATTTCAATTTTATGATCACTAAACAGTGCTGTTTAGCGAATGTAATCGAAATGACAGCCATATAGTGTTTAACTGTCTGAGCTTCATGGTAGCTTAATATGTTGTTATGAAGAGGCTGACTCATTACCTGTACATTAACACCTTGCTGGAGACCATTTGCTCTCCAAAGAGGGCGGCAATGTACAGTTTGCTGATTCTGTAAGTAGATGTATTCCATTACAGTATCATACGATTCAACATTGAGAGGTTATAATCTCATTCAAATGCCCTAGTCTAGGAAATAATCATAGCTTAATGCTGGGCTGAATACTATACTTTCATATTTTTGTGTATTAAAAGTAGAGGGGTTGATCCAGTGATCTATGACTTTTCTGTAAGTGCGAGTAAAGGAAAGCTTGCTGAAATATATACAGACAAACTGACTAAACTTGTTAAAATATGCACTGCACTTTGAAACTGGTGATAAATACAAACTGCTTGGCCTAATTACTGTCTCTGAGCAGCAGATGTTCAACATCTCCTTTTTCCCATTTTATTACGTAGGGTCAGGGTGTCCTCTCAATTCTGGACCCACTACACTCCAGAGAACACTCACTGGCACTGTTGAAAACTAGTGCTATCTTCTGCCAGAATGGAATGCAATGGTGACCAAGTAGATTTATTCAATCACAGCATGTTAAGATTCAAAGTCAGATCTTCTAATCTCATGCAAGTGTTCTAAGTTAGAAAATAACCATAGCTTAATGCTAGGCTGAATACTAACATTTTGCATACTTTTGTGTATTAAAAGTAGAGAAGGTAATACAGCAATCTAAGACATATCTATTTAGTGTGTGCACAGACATGCCTGACTACTGCAGGACTTGTCTCACATAATTCCTCAGTCTCTTTGTTGGACAGCATTGTTTACTCTCGTTTTTTTTCCTGTCTGTCCCGAATCTTCTTCATTAACTTGTCTTCTGCTTTCCTGCACATGTGCTAAAAGTACAAAATCTATTCGGTTCTGTTTGACTTTCTCTACATTAGGATTCAGAAAGGTTTACAGCAATTGGAAACAATTGCAGCAGCTTTGGCTTCTGCTCTGACATCCTCATTTCTTGGTCTGTCCCATACTGTGCATTCTACCGCCCATCTAAGACACTTCTGTCCATCACTTCTCACTTCCTCAACTGCTTTGCCTTCACTGCCAAGGTTTCTGTACCATACAGTAGTACTGGATGCACCACCATTTCCTACACTTACGGTTCGGCTTCTTTGGCACTCTTTTGTTATACAGTATCCCCTGACATTTTGTGCCATTTGGCTGCAGCCTCTTTGATTCTAGCGCTGACCTCCTCAGGCTTTCATTCCCTTTCAGTCACCCCTTCTGTATACTCAAAGCTATCTTCCTTTCTATTTCAGTTTCCAGCTGCTTCTGATTTCCTCCATTTACTGCCATGCCACCTGTCTTGTCTGTACTCAGGCTCACCCCATGTGCCTTCTGTTCTGTATTCCATTCTCTTATCATTTGCTGAACTTCCTGTTCAGTGCCTGTTTATAATATCACATCTGCATACAGCAACTTTGTTGATCTGTCATCCCTGACCTGTTTGCTAATATATTCCATCATTCAGTAATACTGAACATACTGTTCAGGTTAAGTTTATTCCCATTTTTATTCATTTTCCATCATGTCTCTGTAACTATTTTATGTTTCCTAAGCTTTCCAAGCAAGACACATGGTTTGATTTGATAGATTTGCAAGGTTGACCTATGCAGCTAGCCATATTAATTCCATTCATTACAAAAGTCATGTAGCACTAACCTATTAGCAGTTAAGGTCAGCATCTTAAACTATGATGGCTGCTTTATTGCTTCTCCCGCTTGAAAATAATGAGCTGGAGAAAATGGACTGTAAACATTTTCTCTGCTCTGCAGAAAATACACAATGAATAATGACAAGTGTTACTGCCTAAAGCTATAGTATGCACACCTGATCCTCCACCATAGATATATTAGGGCACCACAAGTGCCCTGTCCTTAAGGAAAAGCATCATATCCGAACAAAGGGCAGCTTATGTGATTACTAGAGGCACGCAGAGAGAATAAGTTGAATGGGATTATAATGGAGAGGTTTAGAGGATTCATAATAAAAGGTAGTGTTGAGTATAGTGGTTAACAAGAGGACAAAGTGGTTTAGGGCAGGGATTTGGAAATTAGACTGCACTTCATTAAATATTTTGAATGTAAAAGAAACATGTAATTGCTAGGATGACTTATAGTGATCCCTCTGTACATTAGTGCAGTTATAAATACAGTTCGCAGAATAATGAGGCTAAAGGCAGTTTAAAAGTACTTCACTTACCTGATCAAGACATGAAGTTTTGTCCACAGTTTTGTTGCAGCTACAGCCAAGAATGACTTGCCAAACCTATTTACAATGGAAGGCAGTTGGACAAGATCAGAGCTTGAGGATACATGATTATAGGAAAGCACATACCATCTCAGGATTGAAAAGAGAAGAAGGCATCTATGAGGAAGATGATTAAGAAAAAGCCTGATTTGTGCCACGGGTTGGAATTGTTTAAATTCTAATAATTTTAACTTGTGGCAAGTGATACAGTAATATGTAGAACCACAGTCCAAAGAAAAAAACGCCAGAGATTACCTTTAGTATTTATTAAAACGGTCATTGAACAGCACACAATCCGATAAAATGTTCAGCAAATGCCCTGCCTCGTAATAAATACAGTCCACAATACAGTCCACAAAAAACAGACACAATAATCCTTTCTCTAGCACCTTGGCTGAAAGCCTTTACAGAGTATACTTTTTGTTCTAGCATCATGCCTTATATCCTACATTCAGTTAACACTAGCTTAATTAAATCCACTTAATTCTAGTGTTAGTTAAAGAAAACACTTACAGTGGCATTCTCTATTTAACCCTGTTGGTGCAAAAGTATTGAATTTTAAAATGATAACTGATTCCATTTTCTATAACTTACTTTTTATATTTAAAGCATAATCTGATTTAACCTGTCCTAAAATTGTTGCTAAACTACTTATATCACTAGTATGTACTTCTTTATAATGCAGGGCTACTGGATTGTCCTCTTTATTTTTTCTGATGTCCCTCAGATGTTCTTTTAACCTGTCCCCAAATGATCTTTTGATTTCTCATATGTACACTATTACAGGGACACCTTAATCCATAGACTATTCTTTATTGATACTGTAATATGTTTGGAAGGGCCAGCCAGTTGCAAATCTTGCTATTTTGTTATTTTCTTGATCCATCTTGAAAAGTAAAGTGACACAGATTTGTAAGGCATGCAGAAATCTAAGGCATAAGAGTGTAACAGCAACGTAAGTGAAGTTTGTCATGAAAGTTATTGTTCTGTAAAATATTTCAATTATTAACGGGTATGATTGCTTGTGTGCTTACTGGTAAGCTTACCTAAGGTTTACTACATTAGCGTTTGTCATATAGGCACTGCTATTGCTTAGAGAGGTTAGGAATTAAATGCCGAAATGTTAAGTATTTACTGCATCTTCCAATACGCAATAGTTTATTGTTGTTTTGCTGAACCTGTAATGTACTATATCTTTTGCTGAAGTGATAATTTGCTCAATTCATTGATCACGGCTGCACTCCCAGCCTCTCTGCAGTCTCTTACACTGCTTATGTGCTGATTGTTTCAGTTTTACTGTTGTTGTTACTGCAAATCTACTGTCTGTCTTACATACAACCATACTCCTGGCTTCACTGCAATCATTTTTTTTTTTTTATTTTATTTTTGAAATATTGCGGTAGTTCACAGGTTCATAGGTAGGTAGGTACTAGGCTATCGGCCCTAAGACCTATACAAGCCTAGCCATAACGATTCCCTGGCTATTTCTTCCCACAATATTTACTTCCCTGGACACCTGTCTAGCAGAGCGACTGATGTGATCCCCGGGGTAAATTTCCTATCTCCCATCCAGTCATCAAGGTTCTTTTTGAAGAGGATCAAGGAGGTGCTCTGCTTGACATGTATGGGTAGTCTATTCCAGAGTCTGGGGAGTTCAGTAATGGCTCCCAGTTTGTAGTCATCTGCGAACATTGTTAGCCAGAATCCCTCAGTGTTGGCCTGTACTTCAGAGAAGTAGATGCCAAACAAGAGCTGTCCCAGGACTGAACCCTGAGGTACTCCACTTGTCACTTGTCTGGAGATGGATTTGGAGTCAGCTACTTTTACAGTGTGGGTTCTGTCAGTAAGCCAGTTGGCAACCCATCAAGTGACATAGGGATTTATGCCCAGCTTAGTAAGTTTATCTACAATTCTAGAGTGGGGGATGGTGTAGAAGGCCTTGACAAGGTCCAGATAGGCTGTGTGGACTGCCTTACCCTCGTCCATGGCTCTGGAGACTGATTTGAAGAAGTCAATCAGGTTCAGGAGACATGATCGGCCCTTCACAAACCCAAACTGGGTGGGGTCCAGTGTTTGAAGGTTGTCTACATCTTTGTTTATAACTTCCATGATAATACATTCCATGGCCTTGCAGATCAGGCTCATCAGACTGATGGAATGGTAGTTCCCAGGATCCAAGTTGGATTCCCCCTTGTGGAGTGGGATAACTGTAGCTGTGCACCACTCAGTGGGCACGAAGCCTGAGGTGAGGCTATGATTAAACATGACACTTAGGTGAGGAGCCAGTTCATTTTGTAGTTTATGTAGTACACAGCCCGGGATGTCATCTGGTCCCATGGATGCTGTATTCTCAGCTTTGGAGAGTGCGTTTTTTACCTGTGTGACTGTGATTACCTGAATTTGGCAATCTTTCTGTATTGAGATGGGCTCTTTAGTGGGTGAGAGGGGGTGAAGCTGGCATGGAATCGATCTGCCAGGATATTGGCAATATCCTTGGGATCAGTATATTTAATGTCATTCTGTTGTAGCTCAGAGCAGATCTGAGCATTGCCATTTAGATTCTTGACATAGCTATAGAATAAAAACAAAGAATAGTGGTTGTCTTTGGAATCTGTGGCAATTTTATTTTCGTAACTAGCTTTGGAGGATTTTATGAAGGATCTTAGCTTCTTACTGAGGCTAGTATGGGAGTTTTTTGCATCCTGATATTTTCCTCTTTTCTGCAACAGTTTCTTCCATCTGTTGTATAGCTTGTTTGACAGGGGACCACCAGATTGCCTTCCTTTTTTTTTTTTGAGGAGAGCATCTTGGTTCTATTTGGGATGGCACGATGCATGCATGAGTGGATGTGCTCATACAGTGCTTTGGTGTAGGATTCGGCAGTCAACTACTGATGTCACATCCTGTTTGGACATACTGAAGTCAACTCTGATGTCACATCCTGTTATACATAAAATATTTAAAGTGACATCACTTTTGTAGTAAAACGCTACAAACAACTCTGATGCCACATCCTACTACATATAAAATATTATAAAATATTTTAAAAAAGTTTTAAATTATTTAAAATATTTAAAATATGTATGCAGACATTTTGTAGACATATTCTGAAATAACATTTTACCCTGCTTTAACTGCTGCTGCATTTAACATTCAAAATGTTTTAAAATATTTTGAATATCTATGTAACCATCTCATAGACAATCTGCAGCAAATAAAGTGTTTCAAAATTACATACTATTTTCCTATAAATACTGCTACTTATATGCATACTAGTAACAAAAATGGCACGCATATTTAATGAATGATACAATCCCATTTGAGACACTTGTATGTATAAATACATGCTTAAAATAAGGATCTAATTAATAAATAATGTAACTTTTTAAAAATATTTTATAATATTTTATATGTAGTAGGATGTGGCATCAGAGTTGTTTGTAGCGTTTTACTACAAAAGTGATGTCACTTTAAATATTTTATGTATAACAGGATGTGACATCAGAGTTGACTTCAGTATGTCCAAACAGGATGTGACATCAGTAGTTGACTTTAGCATTTTGCTATAAAAGGGATGCTAGTATGTTTGTTTGTTAGTGGCCTGATGAAGATTCGTTGAAAGCGCTAGCCCTGTGTTTTAATTATTCTAATAAACGTGGTTTCTACTGGACGCTTGGATTTATTTTTACATGCTGGCTGCGTGTTTTTTCTACAAGCTATTGCCCAGTGGATGAGTAGGTTCGAATGAACACTCTATGGTGATTTTGACTCTTGTTTATTGGATTAAGAGTTCGCAAAGTAAAGCAGTTTATAGTTCAGCTTTGTGGAACATTTGGTTACCTTCTGTGACTGACTTGAACTGAACACAGCAAGTATACTTCCCACTATTTAAGCATAGCTATAGAATGCCTTGTGGTTGTCTTTGGAATCTGTGGCAATTTTATTTTTGTAACTAGCTTTGGAGGATTTTATGAAGGATCTTAGCTTCTTATTGAGGCTGGTATGGGAGTTGTTTGCATCCTGAGATTTTCCTCTTTTCTGCAACAGTTTCTTCCTTCTGTTGTATAGTTTGTTTATGATAGGGGACCACCAGATTGACTTCCTTTTTTTGGAGGAGAGCGTCTAGGTTCTATTTGGGATGGCACGATGCATGCATGAGTGGATGTGCTCATACAGTGCTTTGGTGTAGGATTCGGCAGTCAAACTTTCAGTTCCCATCTGCATGGGCATCATGAGGTTTGTCACTTCTGACTTGAGTAGCATGAAGTTGGCTTTGGAGAAGTTTTTTTTACAGATGTTTCCTTACTGGCGGTGTGGGTGGGATGTGGATGTCAAAGGTGATTAGCTTATGGTCAGACCTAACCAACGAGGGTGTGACCACTGGTGTGGAGCATCGATTTCCCATGTTGGTAATAACCAGGTCCAGGATACTGGAGCCCCTGCTGGGACTATGGATTAGTTGATCCAAGGCATTGGAATTTATGAATTCCAAGAACTGATGGGCAAAGGTGTTGGTACACGAGTAGTTTTCACAGTTAATGGCAAGATAGTTGAAATCACCCAGTATTAGGGTGTTTGGTTGTATCTTAATATTTTCCAGTATGTTTAGAAAGTGTACTGAGAATCTTGGGGCATGGTGGGGGATCTGTAGCAAGCTACAATTTGGATTGCAGTCTTACCTAGTGTTAGTTGCACCTGGAGAATTTCGGATGCATTGTGTTGTTCAACTAGCCTGGAGGAGTGAACATCCTTGGTGAATATGGACACTCCTCCACCTTTAGTGCTTCGGTCCTGGTTTGGTGACCGAAAAGTGTGGCAAGAGTTGTAGCCTGGTATTGCAGGGGTGCCATCTGGAGCCTTGAACCAGGTCTCAATTACTGCACAGATATCAATGTTCTCCATTTTTAGGAGTGCCTTGTGAGAGTGCATTTTGAGGTTTAGACTTTTAGCATTGAGTAGCATTACCTTCAGATTTTGCATACTTGTACCTGTTACAGTGGTGGTTTTGTCCTTTGAGCCCTGCCTAAAAAAAGGCACTATAGGGGTGGCAAGACCCTTAGCCAGTAACCTGAATCCCAGGGGTGACAGGTACAGACCATCTCTGGCAAAGCATCGTGGTTTGTTGATCATGTCATCCCAGGCAGACAGATACTGGATCCCCACTGAATGACACCAGAAGCTTAGCCAATTGTTAAAGTCAATCATTTTGTCCTTATACTGTGGTATCATTCTGGGTGAAGGCAGGATGCTACTCAGGGCTAGGGTCATACCTGCTTGGGCCACATAATCTGAGAGCTCTTCCATGTCTCTTTTCATGTAGTCCAGGGAGGTACGTCTCAAGTCATTCACTCCAACATGGACAATGACAAAGTCGTATTTGTACTTGTTGTGGAGTGACTTGAGTGCATGTGTTATGTGGCAGATCCTGGCACCCGACATGTAGCTGAATGTAATTTTCTCCTTGTTCTGCCTGGTGAGTGGGACATCAGTGTGCCTGACTATAGACTCACCTATGACTAAAGTGTTGGGTATGTTGTCTTGCCTTAGGGGCTGTTGTTGGGTGACACACTGGTATTGTGAGCTATGTGATACCTTGGTTGCAGTTGGTGTTTGTTTGAATTTCAGCTTCAGAGGTCCTTGTTGCTTGGACAGGTTAATGTTAAAGGCCTCCACATATGTAGTTTTAGTGTTGCTATATGTGGGTGTTGGTACTGAGGGTTTTGATGGGATATGTGTTTCTTGAGGTGTAGTGCGGGTGTTAATCTTCTCCTCTTGATTGTCTGGCACAATCTTAGCTGGAGAGAGTTTTGCTTCCAGTTTGGCTATGTAAGTGCATCTCTTGCAGGTTGTAGTGTTGGAGGTAGGAGGAGAGGGTTGTCTGTGTACATGAGGCAATTTCTGCATTGCCCAGATTCACCAGGTAGACAGGCAAAATCACCAGAAGCTGACCCTTGGACATGCCTGGTTAGGTGCTTTTCTTTTTTTTTTTTTTTTGTAAAGTACAAAAGCTGTTTTCCATTACCTTGGCAAGGTACTTTGCAATTATAGAATGTTTAGTGCCTATGATTAATTTATCCTTATTAATAAGGAGAGCTGAGTCCTTGTATAAGTTTAAGGCTTCCTAGTGCTGTCCAGCAGGTTTTAGAGTAAGTGCTAGTCACATGGACCCAACCAGAAAGAGTTGGGAATCAATGCACTCTGCTCCTACTCTCACCTGGATCAGAATATAAGCACAAATTCCAAGCTGTCACATATAAAGCAGTTATTAAGCTTTCTGGTGATCAGCAGTCTCCAGGAAATAATGTCACTGCACTCCTTCTCTCACCAGCAGAAAACAGAAGCACTAATCCCAAGATGACTACTGAGAGGCAGAATGTGGGCTCTCCAATAACTGGTGGTCTTGCAATAGATGCTTAAAAGTAAGATGAAAAAAATGGTTTATCCTAAACATGCAGTGTGCACTAGAGGAATTAGATGTGAAAGTAGGTAACTTAAGTTTTAGCTCTCTAAAAAGTTAAGTTTTAGTGGAGAGTCACTATTTTTAAAACAGCAAGATAGATTGAAAGGGGAGTTTCACTTTTGTATTCTGGTACTATGGAATACAATAGGATAGCCAATAAATTTAAATAGTTGAAGGGGAGTGATTTTACAAAATGAAATGTTGTGCTTACTCACACAAGCCAGTAAAAGCAGAGAGGAAATGAGATATATTGACAAATTAAGATAAGGGGCAGGCAATTAGAAAGACAGGGGTGTTTAAGAACACAACAGTAACTGGGTGAGAGGGTGGGAAAGATTATTTCTGTCTGTCTCAAAAGAGACAGAGCTGTGGTCTCTTTTCAAGTTATAATATGCAGTTAAAAGCAGAATATAAGTAAAACACAAGGTAAAGAAAACAAATCACAGTATTCAAAATAGAAAAAGGCAATAAAGTAATACAAAATACAACAAATAAAAATCAAACTAACCTTTCCCTCACAGCAAAGTGTAGCAGACTCTGGGTGAGACTTACTAGTAAACCTGTATCTGCTAGTAGCCTACTAATTAGTCTGCCCACATCTCCCCTGACTAGAGCATATGCTCACAGCACATTCTACTGGCCCATTCAGTCCTCTGGACTAGAGCACTCACTCATAGCATGCCCTACTGGTCCATTTAGTCCTCCAGACTAGAGCACTCACTCATAGCATGCTGTACTGACCAGTTCATTCCTCCAGACTAGAGCACTCGCTGATAGCACACTCTACTGGCCCATTCTTTCCTCCGGACTAGAGCACTAACTCATAGCATGCTCTACTGGCCCATTCATTCCTCCGGACTAGAGCACTCGCTGATAGCATGCTCTACTGACCCATTCAGTCCACCGGACTTGAGTACATGCTCTACTGCCCTATTTAATCCACCGGACCTGAGTACTCACTCACAGCATGCTCTACTGTCTGTTTTAGACCATCTGTATATATTTTTTCTTTTGTTTTTTAACATCACAAATTCTCCCCAGTTTACCCTCTCTAGTGATGAGCCTGTTTTTCCTAATATCCCCTACTGGCACAATAAGGTTTTCAAACACCTTAACTTGTGACCTCTGCTTCCCCACTATTATACAATTTATTCTGCAAATTAAAATGGTTGCAAGTATGCCTTTCCTCTGTTGAATACAATAGCTAATTGGTACTCTGCACTGTATGATACCTTATGTTATTGCTGTTACAAATGTGAAGGTCTAGTTTTGTTATGCTAAGAATTCTGCTGTTGAACATGCTAATGTCTAGTTGAATGACCTATTCTGTATCAGTCCTCTCACTTTTTGCTCTAAGCAAAACACTCTTTATTTAACACGCTTTTCTCTTGTTTTCAGCCACCACATGTATATTAAACACGTGTGTGTCCCCCCCTCTTCTACACTTCCTTGACCAGACCAGTACCTCTTCACAATGGACGTGCACCAGAATCTACCTAACTACTTTGGTTCACCCAACGGCTCTATAACTAGAGTGTACTGCATGTATGTTCTAAGTGTTTTAATTTACCTATCCTGCCTGGGTGTGTAGTCTTTCTAGCCTTAGAGAACTATTTTTGCCTTAAGGTGTACAAACTTGCAATCCCTAGGCAGTCTTCTTCTCCCAAACAGTCCCTTCCCCATGAAGGCCCTCTTTCCCCATCTCCAGAACTTCTTTCTAAAATATTTCTCACAAGTAGCCACTAGATGGCAGCACATCCCCACTATTGAGCTATAGTACATAAATCCTCCACCATTTTCCAGCCACTTGGCTTTACAATTTCTTCAGTATACTTTGTCTCCCGTTCTACTGTTTCCCTGTCTATTCTTTACCTACAGTCCTAGGTTCAATATAACAAAACTAAATAATTGCAAGCCTCTTCTAATTCACTCTTACCTTACTCACCTAGTGCCTACCTGCAATCTTGCATCCTCACTGATAGTTTTTGCTGAGTTTCACCTGCCCAGTCCACCTTCTCTGCTCTGCCCACGCCATTCTCCCTTTGGGCTCACTCCGTTCCCCTACCCTGCCCCCATTTCCCACCCGTCCCCACTACCCCCAGGTTTATACCCACAGAAGCCACTCTCCCCACCCTCCACCTTCCAATCACATCAACAACCCACCCACTACAACCTCTCTACTATTCCACCCACTCCATCAATATGCCCTCCCACCCATCTCTCTACATAATTACTACCACCCTATTAATCACTCTCACCTATCTTACATATCTTACACCCTTCCCAAACATAAACACCACACCCAACCCACAGGCCACTTCCTCACACAACCAACCACCCACTACAGCATACACACTCATTTCACCTGAACTCTTTTCATCGAACCCAACCTATCTATTTAAACCCAAACTCCTCCCCATCATAACCTTCATTTTTTCAAATACCACCTGCCACAATAAAAAATCCCTGCTACACAACTCATACACCCTCTCCCCAATACAGAACCCTGCACAACTCCTCCTCCACTTCAATCTCTCACTCTCCTGGGACATTCACCCTAACCCTGGACCAAACTCCAACTCAACACTCACAACCCAAACCACTCATCTCCAAAAACTTAAATCCATCAACTTAGCTGCACTTAATGCACAAAGTCTTAGAAACAAAATTCCTAACCTCCCTGCCTGGCTTTCCCACAACCACCCCGACATAACTGCCATTACCGAGACCCGGCTCAAATCTTTCATAAAAGATAATGAATTCTCCCACCAGGTTACCAAATGCTTCGCTGTGACAGAACTCACAGAAAAGGTGGTGGAGTAGCTATTATCTACCCCTCTTCCTATACCCTAACTCCTTACACCAACCACATCCCAACGTTTGCCAATGCTGAAATCATTACAGGTCTATTAAAAATAAATAACTACAAATCCATATGCATCAGTGCCATCTATATCCCCCCAGGTGATAACATTAATACCCTAAAACACATCCTTTCCTGGTTTTCCTCCAGCATCAGAAATTAAACTTATATACTTGGTGATATGAACATTAACTGGACCTCTATTAACTCTGAAACCCCATCCACCTCGAACAATCTGTACAACTTCTGCCAACTCATTAACTCCCCAACAAGACCAAACAAGGATGGTACCTCCAGCACCATCATTGATTGGATCCTAACATCATATCCCAACCACATCTCTAATGCTGGAATGCATCCTGACCCTCTGAGTGACCACTTACCAGCCTTCACTGACTGCCTAGCTTCCCCTCTCCAAAAACAGTAACACTACACGCAAACCTGCAATCTCTCTTCTTTTAACCCACGTACTTTCTCTGAATGTCTAAAGTATATTGACTGGACCCCCCCCCCCCCAAAACCCTTCCACTAGATAATGCTGTATCTTACTTCAACCAATCTTTCCTCACCCTTCTCAATCAGCAAGCCCCCTTTAGGACCAAATGACTCAAGACCAATCCCTGTCCCTGGCTATCTAAAGAAACCAAAGGTAATATGCACCAGCGAGATAAAAAGTGGTAACAATATCACAAACACAAAAACCACAACACACTCCTAGAATATAAACAACTTCAGAATGCCACAAAAAAGCTAATAGCAAAGGACCGCAAAGCCTACTACTTAAAAATTCAATCACTGCACTCAACCAACCCTAAAAAATTCTAGGACACCATCTCCACCATTCTCCACCCTGGCAACAAGGATAACCCCTGCCCTAACCCCAACCAGACTGACCTAGAAATTGCCAAAGAATTCATCTTCTTCTTCATAGATTGTATTGCTAAACTATCAACCTTCTTCTCCCACCCCCTCTAACCCCACCCTCTCTTGCCCCCCTTACACCCAACCATCAACCTCCCTCCTCCCTCTTCACTTTAACATCCACCCTCACAAGTACCATAAAAAGACTTCTCATCAAACAAAAACCCTGCTGCAACGCTCCTGATAATTTACCATACACCTACCTCAAACTTTCTGCTGAGAACATAGCTTATCCCATCTCTATACTTATAAACATATCCATAGAGGAAGCATATGTCCCATCTATATGGTACCAAGCCTACATCATCCTACTACACAAAGGTGGTAAAAACACTGACACCACCAATTTCTGTCCCATTGGTATACTCTCTCCCCTTTCAAAAATATTAAGAGAAAACTATTCATGCACAACTCATGCCCTACCTAACCCTAAATAACCTCCTCTCCCATATCCAACATGGTTTCTGCCCTGGCTACAGCACCATGTCCACTCTTCTGTTCTTCCTTGAATCCATAAACCATGCACGTGTCTCTGGCAAATTCATATCTATGATATTTCTAGATCTCTCAAAGGCATTAGACACCATCTCCCACACCTTGCTCCTATCCCAGCTGTCAACTCTACATCTCTCCCCCTCCACCATAGACTGGATTTCAAGCTACCTGTCCAATCACCAACAGGCTGTTCAATAGAAAACATCAACCTCTCCCTTCCTTCCTACACCCATAGATGTTCCACAAGGTTCCGTACTTGGTCCCCTACTCTTTAATATTTTCATAAATAATTTCCACCACTCCATTCTTGAGTCCTCTGTCATCCAATACATAGATGACTTGACAATTACCTGCTCATCCTTCAGCACTCCTGATCTGCTGTCAAAAACCCAGCTAGCCTTCTCAAAAACAGAAACCTGGATGCGATCCAACCACTTAGCCATAAACACTACCAAAACAAAAATCAAAAGAAAAACAAGTTGAATGGTAGGAGAAAGCTGAAATAAGCAAATACGAATAACGTAATGCTAAAGCAACTAAAAACTTTAATATGGTAATTGCTTTCAGTGGTAAAAATATTCCACCTTCTTCAGACCCAGAACAACATAAAACTGATGCTTATATAGCTTGTAGTTAATTATCAATTAGTCATTCAATCAACCAATAAAAATAAAACCAGATAAAAGTACAATATTTAAACAGTATGAAACCTGCTCAAAAATGTTACAATGTTAAGTACATAATACACAATTTATAAATAACATTAAATATATATGTATAACATGTGTAAATGTTATACTGAAAAATCACATTTTAAATTTTTTATTAGAACAAAATGAGTTGTATTGGCAAATCAAAACGGCTGCATACATTTTCCCTGGTTTAAATGAATTTGTGTCTATTAAAAGCGTGTTAAAATTAAAAGCTTTAAATAGATAACATATTAATTTTGCATAAAAGATTTTGAATTTGATACTGTACCTTTTTGTTGATTAAGTTTGAAACATAGTAACATTTACACAGTTTCATATATATAAAAATATGGACTTTGTTTTTGGTCATATATTCAGTATTATTATGATCAAATTTTAGTTTTTAACCAGCATGCAATTAATTATTTTTTACATATTACTATATATTTTTTATGTGTCTATATTTAGCTAAATATCTTAATTCTTACAGTGAATTCATGTCATTATCACATATTATACATTTTCAGTTTTGCCCTAGTAGCTTTTTAAAATGTGATTTTTCAGTATAACATTTTTCTTCTGATTTTTAGT
This sequence comes from Protopterus annectens, assembly GCF_019279795.1. Lineage (NCBI taxonomy): Eukaryota > Metazoa > Chordata > Ceratodontiformes > Protopteridae > Protopterus > Protopterus annectens. The sequence continues at coordinate 1,093,028,316 of NC_056748.1, read as the reverse complement.
AGTTTTTCGGTTTTCTTGGTTTTTTGTTCACTACCAAAACAAAACTAATGATCTTTACACCTTCATGAAATTCCAGCATTGACAAAAACTAATTCTGCATTCTCAGCCAGAATAACTCCCCCCTTGAAATCATTCCCCATACCAAGCTACTAGGCATTATAATTGATGAAGAACTAAAATTTGGCACCCACATACTCTCCTCAATCAAGAAAACCCATCAAAGGATCAGTCTACTCTATAGGCACAACCGCTACCTTAGTTCCTCAACCCAGCAAACTCTAGCATCCACCTTTCTTCTCCCCTCCCTTATGAATGGTGCCCCCTATTCACAAATCGTCAAGCTAGCCTCCGATCTAAACTTGAATCCTGTTACCACAAAATATGTCAATTTGCAACTAATGCAAAAAAAACTAATCACATCACTGCCACTCTCTGCACTCCCTCAATTGTCTCAAACTACCAAACTACCTGAGATACCTCCTACTTACCACAGCGCACAACCTAATTTTCAGACCTACAAACTGTCCCTCTCTGGCCACAGCCTTAAAACTCTACATTCCAAACTGCTCCCTCAGATCCGAGAACCAAAATCTCCTACAAACCCTCACATCCTACTGGACAACTACTACTATCTTGCACCATAGCTAAACTATGGAACCACCCCCCCCCCCACGCAATCTCTCTATCCATAACAATTTCAGATCTCTCCTGTTCTCTCATCTGTCCTCCAAATGGGAATGTCCTTGCCATGCTCCAACTTAGTCACCCCTAACCCCCTCTCTGTAGTGCTATACTTGAGCATCCCTCAACCCATATACTAAATACAGATGTAATACAATACCTATTACTGGTGTACTTATACTCTTTACATACCAAATTCCATTTCCTATGATGTAATTACTCCTACCACTTATACTCTTTATATACCAAACTCCACCTTCCTATGTAATTACTTCTGCCACTCCTTGTATTCTTATTTTTACCCGTTTCTCAATCTATACCTAACTTACTATTTCTCTATAACTACGTTTAACATACAATACAATGTACTCTAAGTTTGTTTTTAGTGCAACTAGTCCTGTAATGTTCACTGACTAGATCACTAACATACAGTTCACTCTAAGTTTTGATTTTATTGCAACATGTCCTTACTATGTTCATTGGCTATATTTAACACACTGTGTACTCCAAGTCAGTTTTATTGCAAAATGTAAATATTGTACTTCTACTTTTCTGGAGCTTTTCTCCCCAGGCCTCCACTGAAAATGGGCTCTTCTCAGCCCAGTGGACTTCCCCGGTCACCAAACTGAAATAAAATAAATAAATAAATAAGTATGATATATGACTGATTAGACAGGCAGGGCAGTTTTTATTGTCTGTGGTGAGGCCCAGTATTTTTATAAAACCTACAGTCTCTCTGATACTAAGGTAGTGAGGCAAAACTGACAGATATTTCTAGTACTCAGTTCTGTGAATACAAATGGCTTGGGTTTACATAGATTTTATCCAGATTTACATATGAACCAAAAGAGTCCAACCATGCCTTTACTAAGTCAACATTTTATTTTCTTCAGTAACATCAAAAGGAGTAAGTGTAGTTTAAAACAAAATAAAGTCTCCTTCATTTTAACCTAACCTAGTCCCACAACTGCAGTGTCCTGACATAACAACAACAAACAAAAATGACTTAGTACTGGGCAAAAACTGGTACCTGGTATAGTGGAAGGAGGTTAAAGACACTGAATCTTCCCAACTGTGAGACTTTACATCAAGATAACTAAAAAGGATATAGTTAAGAGATAAGCCACCGTTTGCCAGCTTTTACAGAAGATGGTAATGGTTGGTGGTGTCACAAATCCTTTGCAAGATCCATAAATAATGATTTGAAAACTTTCCCAAGATTTAGGCAGGAACTACATATACAGGCAAAAGGGAAAGCAGTTCAAGCTTTATGTATAGGTCAAAAATAATGCAGACAGTCAGTTACAAACTATTATTACATAAATGTTTTAGAAGTCTGTTTTTGTATATTAGCCGTCTTCTTTTGCCTGACAGATATCAGCCCTCAATATCTCAGGAGTCATTATTGAGGTAACTTTCAGGGCATTGTGGTTTGGTTCATAAACCCACACTCTCTTGGTTGACAGGAGTTCCTCTGCCACTACATTTGCATGCTATCTGCTCTCTAGTATATGGATGCTGTCATACATGTCTATGAATCACTTGGGCATGCTACACTGAAAACAGCTGACAGCTATGAAGAAAGTCCAAGCTATAAACCCATTTTGGTTTTTCTGTCTTAACTTACATTTTTGGGGTGATTGACTGGCCCCAAAAGATGTTGAATTGGTTAGACAGGAAAACAAAAAGGATGGTTCATGCTTATCAAATGATTTATAAAAAAAAAATCAATGTATACCAAGACTATACATTCCCCATTCTGGAGGAGGTATGGGCCTCCTTGAAATTGATTACATGTATAGATCTGCAGTCATGGGACTGCATACATATCTGCTGACCTCACAAGACCCAAACATAGTGAAAGTTTTGAAACATAAGTAGAATAAATCTAAGATGACTTCCCTTCTTAGTTTAGCAAAAGCATATCTGTGTCAACCAAGAATGGAAATCAAACCAGAAGTAGATAAAAATCAGGCAGCAACTAAATGTGCCAAAAAGCAAAAGAAAGAATGTAAGGTGAAGGCAAGAAATATGGAAAATGCATAAATACAGTTGCAAGTATTGAAAACTCTTGGAACAGCCTCATGTTGATGAGGATCGAATACAGGAATGGTTAAGGAGAGGTGAATTTAATATACTAAGGCCTCAACCTCTGGAATACGATGCTTGTAAGTACCTTCACTAGATTTCTTATCCTCTCTGCTATGCTAAATATATTTTTTAAGCTGCTTTATTATAGTATGTACTGTGTTGTTACTCTAAATATTTTTCGACTACTTTGTTATAGATTGTACTGTGTTGTTGCTATAAATTCTACCTTGCTACTATGCATAAAGTTTTACCTTTGCACTGTATAGTCTGTCATGTCTCTTTGTGGAACTTTTCTCCCTGGACCTTCACTGAAAATGAGCTCTTCTTGGCCTATTGGACTATCCCAGTAAAGAAATGCCAATAAATAAATAAATAAATAAAGTTAAACCAAAAGACAAAAGGTTAATATTAGCAGCCCAAAATTGTGGACTACATACATATTAGTTTACAAAGTCCTTTGAACAGGTGGAGTAACAGCCAAATGGAGGTTTTGAAAAACAGAATTAGAAACAGTTGCACATCTTGTTGCTGGTTGTGATATACTAATGGCAGAAGGACTGTATGGAGTATACTCATACTAAAAGGTACGATAATGTGGCACGACTATAACATCAGGGATTGTGCAAACATTATAATATTGAAGTAGCTGAAAAACATTGGAAACATGAGCCACAAAGCATTATATAAGGTGATGATGATGTTTATATCAAATGGGATTACCCATTACCAACAGTTCAAAAAACAGATGTTTTATATATATATATATGTTTTTTATATTACAGTCTTACTTAGATATGTTACCGATACACGTAACATTGTATGACTTGCAGAAGGAGTCATTATTCAGTACATTGCGGGTTCTGTGAAAAGCACATCTGGCTAACATCAAAGATTGAAACAATAATAATTTTATGAACCTTAATCATACTTTGACTTAGGAATAGGTCCATTCCCATTATGGTATTAGTAACCGAAAAGACTTGGAGAAATTAAATAACAGAAAGCTTTCAAGTAAATACTTCTGCAGAGTAATAAATATTTCTGAATCCCATGGAAATAATTTTTATTTTCAAGTATGGTTAAATGTACACAAATCACATTTATTTCACCAGCACTGCAAATACTGATTTAATGCATCACACTATGCTCATTTTTGATGTATATAAAAAGAAACCTGTATAACGTTATTAAAGTATCTGCATTTGACATAAAAATAACTTGACAAGGCTAAGTGGTAGGGCTTGTTCTAATTTGTGCAGTTCATGAAGGTCCATGTTAATCAATGTTTGTCTGTTTATTTTTAACTAAAGTAATAATGACTTTATTTTTTCTGATAGTGAACTTGGCTGGTTTTGTTTAACTCACAACTTTCAGAAGGATTCTCTGTTGGCACAATGTATGTTGATGACTTAGTTTATATCTGCGTTAGTTGAAGTGATCTGTTCTTTCTCTTTATTTCACTATGTCAGCTTCCATTGCTCCCTGTTCTGAGGCGCACTGTGGAGTTTTGCTGAACTCCCTGCACTGTTCTGTTTGCACCTCATCTGCCCAAACTACTTAGCCATGACATAATCAGCTGAGATCTCATTCTGTGTGGCAGGATTAAGTGAAAAGTTTTATAATGTCTGACTAACATGAAATACAGACACCAGAGTAACAGGGTACAGTGAAACTTGCACACTGTCTGAGTTAGACTGTGTTCACCAAACAGGCATGATAAGTAAAATGTGCATAATATATGAGTTACATTGAATACAGACATCAGAGTAACAGCATAAAGTGAAACCAGTGAACTGCGTGGGTTAGGTAGAATATGGACATCAGGCAGACAGGATAAGAGAAATGTGTCTAGTGCCTGCATCACATAAAATATGGAAACCAGTGAAACAGGATTAACTGAAATGTGTGCAGTGCTTGTGTCATGTGGAATATGGACACCATTGTGACAGGATTAAGTAAAATGTGTGCACTGTTTGAATCACAAGGGATATGGAAACCAGTGTGGCAGGATTGATTGGCAGGTTTGATTCTCGGCTGGGGTGCCTTCTTGTGTGGAGTTTGCATGTTCTCCCTGCATTCGCGTGCTTTTCCTCCGGGTACTTCGGTTTCCTCCCACATTCTAAAGACATGCTTCTTGAGCATTTCTCTCCGGGTCCCCGCTGAAAACAGGATCTGTGGAAAATAATCGGACTTTCCCGGTCAACAAATGTTAAATAAATAAATAAATAAATAAAAATAAATTGAGTGAAATGTGTGCACTGCCTGAGTCACATGAAATAGGGACACCAGCCAGATTTAGTAAAATGCGTGCACTGCCTGAGTCATGTGGGATAATGACACCAATGTCACAGCAGTAAGAGAAATCTGTGCACTGCCTGAGTCACATGGAATATGGACACCAGACAGGATAAGTGAAATGTGTGCATTGCCTGAGTCATGAGCTAATAACACCACTGTGACAAGATTAAGTGAAAAGTGTGCACTGCATGAGTCATACAGTGTAACAGGATTAAGTGAAATGTGTGCATTACTTGAGTCAAGTGGGATATGGACACCAGTGCGACAGGATTAAGTGAAATGTATGCACTGCCTGAGTCATGTGGGATAATGGCACCAGTGTGACAGGATTAAGTGAACATTTTGCAGTGCCTAAGTCACATGGGATATGGATACCAGAGTGAGAGTTTTAAGTAAAATGTGTGCACTGCTTGAGCCATGTGGGATATGGGCACCTGTGTGACAGGGTTAAGTGAAATGTGTGCACTGCCTGAGTCATGTGGGATATGGAACCAGACAGGATACGTGAAATGTGTGTAGTGCCTGAGTCACATGAAATATGGAAACCAGTGAAATACATGCAGTGGACTGTGGACACCATTGTAACAGGATTAAGTGAAATGTGTGCGCTGCTTGACTCACATGGAATATGGACATCAGACAGGATGAGTGAAATGTGTGCACTGCCTGAGTCACATGTGATAATGACATCAGTGTTACAGGATTAAGTGATAATGTGTAAATAGCCGGAATCATGTAGTATAATGACACCAGTGTGACAACATGAAGAGAAATGTGTGCATTGCCTGAGTCACATGGAACACAGGCACCGGACAGGATAAGTGAAATGTGTGTAGTATGTGATTCACATGGAATATGGACACTAATGTGAGTCTATTCAGTGAAATGTGTGCACTACCTGAGTCAAATGGGATAATGACACCAGTGTGACAGGATTATGCGAAACGTGCACTATCTGACTCAAATGGAATATTGACATCAGACAGGATAAGTGAAATGTGTGCATGCCTGATTCACATGGAATATGGACACTAGTGTGAGTATTCAATGAAATGTGTGCACTACCTGAGTCAAATGGGATAATGACACCAGTGTGACAGGATTATGTGAAACATGTGCACTATCTGACTCAAATAGAATACGGACATCAGACAGGATAAGTGAAATGTGTGCACTGCCTGAGTAACATAGGATATGGACACCAATATGACAGGATCAAGTGAAATGTGTGTACTGCCTGAGCCACGTGGGATATGGACACCAATATGACAGGATTAAGTGAAATGTGTGTACTGCCTGAGTCATGTGGGATATGGACACCAATATGACAGGATTAAGTGAAATGTGTGTACTGCCTGAGTCACGTGGACTATGGACACCAATATGACAGGATTAAGTGAAATGTCTGTACTGCCTGAGTCACGTGGGATATGGACACCAAAATGACAGGATTAAGTGAAATGTGTGTACTGCCTGAGTCACATGGACTATGGACACTAGACTGATAAGAGTAAATGGAACCTTTGTACTGCATGAGTTATATATGGCTTAATTTAGCATATTATATACACTGACTCTGCTCTCTCAGACAGGTCAGTTTCTCACTGTTAGAACTTAACCATGCCTATGATACCTTAAGCTTAGTAGACAATTTAATTAAATAGGTTCATAGGTTCATAGGTGTGTACTAGGCTAATGGCCCCAGAGCCTTTGCAAGTCTAGCCCATAGGATTACCCTGGCATTGTGCTACCCAACCTTAGTTCTTAGTGCCTCTATCGAGTAGAGCCACTGGAGTGATCCCCGGGGAGAATTTTCTATTTCCCATCCACTCATCAAGATTTCTCTTGAAGAAGCCAGTGAGGTGCTCTGCTTGACATGTATGGGAAGTCTATTCCATAGCATGGGCAGTCACTGGGTTATGAACCTGTCCCTCCAGCATTTTCTGTTGATTCTGTAATGAGGTTCAGGTGTCTGGAGCGTGTGGTGCAGAGGAACTGGGATTTCTTTTTATGTAGCATTTCTAACAGAGCTGGGTCAGACATGGCTTTGTAAGTCAAGCAGAGATTGCCTCTAAGTAGGCGATATGAGACAGAGAATATTTGGAGTTTTTTGAGTCTGTCCATATAGGACAAGTGTTTAAGGCCTAAGATCCTCTTTCTGAGGTATTTTTGTGGCCTCTCCAGTTGTTGCAGGTGTCTAGTGAGGTACATGCCAAATGGGGCATTGTACTCGATGATTGGCCTAATGAGGGAAGAGTAGAGGGAGACAATGACCTCTTTATTCCTGGATGCAAAACCCTTAGTAATGAGATGTGCCACATAGAAGGACTTTCTGACCACAGTGGCAAAGTGGTGGTCACAAGAGAGATTGCTGTCAACCTGTGTTCCCAGATCTCTTCTAATACCTTCTGTGTTCAGTGGGTTACCATCAATGTGGTAATTCAAAGGAACCAGGTTTTTCCCAAGGGGGATGACGACACATTTTTTGGCATTGAGCATAAGGCCATGGTTCTGACCCCAGTCGTTGGTCTCATTGAGGCCTTTCTGTAGGATGTCCAACATCACTTGGGGAGTTAATATGTAATAATGCATAAATCTGAAATACTCTTTACATTGTAAATGTCAGGGAGATTAGACATAAAGCCTAAAGTAGTCTGTTAATCTCCAGAACTATAGTGACAACTAATTATACCCACAACATGAAGATACGGCAAATGAAAATGACTGTTATCACCTTAACTTATTATTTCCTCCTCTTCTACAACTATATCTCCAAACTTTAGAACTCTCTGCCCAACCCACTTATGAACACTTCCTCAGCTTAACAGTTTAAAGAACTCCTAAAAATCCACCTTACACACTCCTGGTTCTGCTCCTGCCACAGCCCAGGTTAGACCCACTAAACTCCCTCCAAACCGCTTATACTACACCATCCCCTCAAACATTGAATTCACTCAACAAACACTTTATTGGTTCTTGTATCAAACGTATTCTCTATCTACTACCAATGTTCAATCGCACTGACATATCTTTGTTTGAAAACTCTACATACTGAAATTAAGTACAACCCTTCAGAATGTATTAAATGTTGTTGCTATAATTCCTATTGTTTTTTCACTCCTATGAGTCATTACTGTTGTAAACAGTCTTATTATAATTATCTACCCTGTGTTACAAAATGTACTGATGTATTAGAAAATGTAGCAACATAATGTTTTTTTTAATATGTGTTAACTATACCCTGTAGGAAAGAGTTTGTACTATTTGATATTGGAGTTTTTGTCCCCGGGCTGCCTCTGAAAAAGGGCACTTGTTCAGATGGACTTTCCCGGTTAACAAATGTAAAATAAACAAATAAATAAATAAATAAAAATGTCATATCTCATTATACGCATCTCGCAAGAGGATATGGCAAATGAAAATGATCACTGACTACCACCTAAACTTATTATGTCATGCCTTAATTTGTCTGGATTTAAGCAAATGCTTCATATTTTGCTTTCTACAGTTAACAGTCACAAAATTATATATCAGAATTGCCATCACAGGATTCTGTTTATTCACATTTCCTCGACTGGTGTACATTATCAGTACTATGTCCCATTGTCAAACATCCATGCAAGACAGGAACATAACAGGAAGATACCTCATTTGGTTCAGCCCTACATCTCCAGGGCAGGCTGTGGATGTCCATACCTCCTTATTGCTCTGTTCAGATTTCTAAGAGTGCTGAGCAGGACCAGAATTACTCGGAGCCCTAGATTATTACTCCATCCATATCTACAGCTAACCTCTCACTGTAGTTAGTGGGTCTGATTGTACAGCTGGACACAGACATAGCACCCGGGTAGGAGGATGATGAAGCAAAGCTCTCCAGAGGCAGCTGTGGCAGGTTAAGGAAATGAATAATAGATTCTCCAATTGTAACATGTGGCTTTGCATGTAATCTGCACATATTCTTTCCATATTTTCAGTTTGGCGACCTGCATTTATTCATAGGTTTGGTGACCAAGCTCAATGCTAGTCTCCATTGCTCCTTCTTGAAAGTATGGTTTGATAGGCAAAGTTTAGCTGAGAAGGGACTTTATTCCATAAGTGCAGGTAGTCTTTGAGATATAAAGTTTTCTTGCATCCTAGTACAGATGGTATTATTTTTTCAGAGGCCAAGTGTCCTGTTGTGTTCACGTTATAAGTGGGATACTCACTCCAGTGGAGCTCTGGAGGTTTGTACTCTTAACTCCTGATGGTTGCATCTTGAGCTTTTTGATAAAATCAAGTTACGTCTTCATATTTCAAACAAATGTTCCTATATATGCACCATAAGGATTACTAAAGAAATGTACATGGTAAAGTGTTCAGTGTAAACAAATAAATACAGTGCTAGTGTTCATTAAATTCTAGGTTTTAAAATGGATTTTATAAGTCATGATGTACATAGTAAATATTAATATTTTGTAAACAGCTTACAGTATCTCAGTAACCACTCAAGCTACACACACACACACACACACACACACACACACACACACACACACACACACACACACACACACACACACTCATACACGGTTTACTATCAAACGCTTGAAAGACCAAAAGATGAAACTCACATAGTGGATCATCATAAATGGGGAAATACATTAGTCAACTGTCACATTTTCCTGTTCAGATTGTCAAATGTACAATGCAATTCAATCAACTGAATTTGATCATTTGATAGTCCTAGCCGAAAGCCCAAATCACCAAAAATGCAGTACACCACATTACATTTCATCTGAACATTGTAGTGGCAGTGTATATGCCCTTTACCCCACTGTAGTGCAATCCTGGAGTTAGAATATATAGTTGGGGGGGTAGGGGGTGAAGCCCCCACCTAGCTTAGATCCATACTGACCATTTTCTGTTAATAGGGTATGCAAGTAGTGTATAATTACACTGGGTTTGGCTTGGTGGAGGTTTGGATTTGAAAAAAATGTTGCAAATGGTAGAACATTTTGAAATATTGTGATTTTCGACCATGTGAATGCTTTACTGTTCTGAATTTCGACAATATGATTTGACATTATAACAGCTTTATGATCTGACTTTTGACTATTTGATAGTAAACCACACACACGCATACACTGTCAACAGCATTTTGCTCATCTTTCTGAGAGATTTCAAATGAGGCTAAGCAGTTATGTCTTTGTGTTACCTGGTTGTTGCAGTAGTTAGAAAATTATGACAATATAAATAAATAGTACATGAACAACAATTAATATTTCTTAAACACCACTAGATGGAGGTCATATATCAGTACAGTTGTGTTGCCCATCATGTAAGCTTTAACATGAAATATTTCAGTACTTTGTATGAGGTATGTTTTTTAAATTATTGATGCAAATCTGAATAGCTACATTAGCTGCCTAGAGATGTGAGCAGGATGTAAAGAATTAAGTAAAGGGTTTCAAAAGTAAGATGTCTTTTATTGTATGAGTCCCACTCACTAGGCTGAATAAGGAGAAATTAACAGTCAGCTGCCTGTCAGGTGCCAGGGTCTGCCACATAACGATTGCACTCAGGTCCCTCAACAACAGGTACAAATATGAATGACCTGAGACGTACCTCCATGGACTACATGAACAGAGACATGGAGGAGCTCTCGGTTTTATCCCCGAGAAGCATCCTACCTTCACCCAGAATGATACCATAGTACACGCAGAAAATAATTGATTTCAACAACTGGCTAAGTTTCTGGTGTCATTCTAAGAGGATCCAGTATCTGTCTGCCTGGAATGACATGATTGACAGACCTTGATGCTTTGCCACAGATGGCCTGCATCTGTCACCCCTGGGCTTCTGGATACTGGCCAGGACTCTTGCCACCCCTATAGTGCCTTTTTAGGTGGTGTTCCAAAGACCAAATTACCACTGTAACAGCTACAAACAAACGCAATCTGAGGGTCATGCTGCTCAATGCTAGAAGTCTAAATCTCAAAATGCACTCGCTCAAAGCACTCCATAAAATGGAGAACATTGACATTTGTGCTGTAACAGAAACCTGGTTCAAGGCAGCAGAAAGCAAACCTGCACTACCAGACTATAACTCATTCCACATCTTTCGGTCCCAGAACATGGACCAATGCTCCAAAGGCGGTGGTGTTCCATATTCATAAAGGATGTGCACACCTCCAGACTGGTAGCCCAACATAACTCATCTGAGATACTTCAGGTGCAGCTAACATTGGGTAAGACAGAGATTCAGGTCGTAGCCTGCTATAGGTCCCCAACCATGTCCCAAGACTCCCACTCCATGTTTCTAAGCACCCTGAAGAATATTAAGGTCCAACCTAACACTCTCATAGTGGGTGACTTCAACTACCCCTCCATTAACTGGGAAAATTACTCATGTACTAATACACTTGCCCAATGTTTCCTGGAATTCATTAATTCCATTGCCCTGGACCAGCCCATTCCTACCCCCACTAGAGGTAGCAACATCCTTGACCTGGTCATTACTAACATGGGCGGCCGTTGCTCTACCCCAATAGTCAACTCCACCCTGGTTAGATCTGACCACAAACTAATCACTTTGGAAATCCACATCCCTCCCACCCCCCCACCTCCATAAAGGTAACCATCATGTAACACTTCTCCAAAGCTAACTTTGGGCTCCTACAAACAGAGGTGCTAACTTCACGGTGCCCATGCAAATGGAGAATAGTTGCTTGACTGCCGAATCATACACCAATGCACTGTAAAAACACGTACACAAATGCATGGATCTCACCATACCCAATAGAACCAAGATGCTGTCCTCCAAAAAAAGGAAGCCAATCTGGTGGTCCTCTGCCATAAACAAACTCTACAACAGAAGGAGGAAACTAATGCAGAATAAGGTGAAGTCCCAAGACTGGAAAAACTCCCTTATCAGCCTCAACAAAAAGTTGAGATCCCTCATCAAATTCTCTAAAGCTAGTTATGAAAACAGAATTGCAGCAGATAGTAAAGACAAACCACAAGGCCTTCTATAGTTATGTAAAGAATCTCCACAGCAATACCCATATTTATTCTGAGCAACTGCACAATGGTACCTCCTATACTGAGCCAGCAGATATTGCCAATATACTGGCCGACAGATTCAGTGCCAACTTTACCACCCCCCCCCAAAAAAAAACAATCACAATATATTACTGCTGCACAGGTTAAAACAGCAGTGTCCAAGGCCAAGAATACAGCTTCTATGGGACCTGACAATATCCCTGGCTGTGTTCTACATTAACTACAGAGTGAACTGGCACCTCACCTGTGTGCCCTGTTCTATCACAGCCTCACCTCAGGCTTTGTCCCTATTGAATGGCACACTGCTACAGTCATCCCTCTCCACAAAGGAGAAGCGACTACAGACCCTGGGAACTATCGCCCCATTAACCTGATGAGTATGATATGCAAAGCTATGGAATGCATCATGATGGACCTAATAAACATATAGATATAGGGAATCTGGATCCCACAGAATTTGATTTTCTGAATGTACATCATGCCTGCTCAACTTGGTTGACTTCTTTGAGTCAGTCACCAGAGCTGTGGATGAAGGCAAGGTAGTTCATACAGCCTACCATGATCTGGCCAAGGCCTTTTATACCATTCCCCAGTCAGGAAACATAGAAAAACTCACTAAGCTAGGCATCAACCCCTATATCACTAGGTGGGTTGCAAACTGGCTCACAGACACAACCCACAGTGTGAAAGTAGCTGACTCCAAGTCAGACTGCTAACCAGTCACTAGTGGAGTCCCACAGGGTTTGGTCCTGGGTCCTCTTCTGTTTGATATCTACTTCTCTGAAGTACAGGCCAACATGAAGGGACTCTGGCTGACAAAGTTTGCAGATGATTGCAAGTTGGGAGCTATTATTAACTCCCCAAGTGATGTTGACATCCTACAGAAAGGCATCACTGAGACCAATGACTGGTGTCAGAACCATGGCCTTAAGCTCAATGCCAAAAATGTGTCATCATCCCCTTTGGAAAAAACCCAGTTCCCATGAATTACCACATCAATGGTAGTCCACTGAACACAGAAGGCATTATAAGATATCTGGGAACACAGGTTGACAGCAACCTCTCTTTTGACCACCACATTGCCACTGTGGTCAGAAAGTCCTTCTATGTGGCACATCTCATTACTAAGGGTTTTGCATCCAGTAAGAAAGAGGTTATTGTCTCCCTCTACTCTTCCTTCATTAGGCCACTCATTGAGTACAATGCCCCATTTGGCATGTAGCTCAGTGGACACCTGCAACAACTGGAGAGGCTGCAAAAGGACCTCACAGAGAGGATCCTAGGCCTTAAACACTTGTCTTATATAGACAGACTCAAAAAACTCCAACTATTCTCTGTCTCATATCACCTACTTAGAGGCGATGTCTGCTTGACTTACAAAGCCATATCTGACCCAGCTCTGTTAGAAATGCTACATCTAAAGAAATCCCAATCACTCCATACCACACACCCCAGAGACCTCAACCTCATTAGCACAATCAACAGAACATGCTGGAGGGACAGGTTCATAACCCAGAGACTGCCCATGCTATAGAATAGACTTCCCATACATGTCAAGCAGAGCACCTCACTGGCCCTCTTCAAGAGTAATCTTGATGAGTAGGTGGGAAAAAGAAAATTCACCCCAGGGATCACTCCAGTGACTCTACTGGAAAGTGGCATTGGGGACTAAGGTCAGGTGACACGATGTAAGGGTAATCCTATGGGCTAGGCTTGTAAAGGCTCCAGGGCCATTAGCCTAATACACACCTATGAACTTATGTCAAACATGAGTCTGTGCTAAGAAAACAATAAGAAAGAGATAGACAGTGCTGTACTTTTTGGCTATAAGACAAGACCTGATGCACTTCACTGACAAGTTTTAAGTTGCAGAAGGCATGTGTATTGTTTAAAATAAAACAAGCAGTGTTCTCCAAGTGGTTCAATGAAAGTTGCTACTAGGGAGACATTGACCTCACTGACACAGATCTGCCCTACTAGGAGAAATTGACCTCATTGAGACAGCTCTGCAAGGGGGGACATTGGCCTCACTGCCACAGCTCTGCTCTACTAGGGGGACAGTGACCTCACTGATACAGCTCTGTCCTACTAGAGGGACATTATTCTCACTGACACAGCTCTGCCTTACTTGGGGAACATTAACCTCACTGACACAACTCTGATCGCAGTGACGCAGCTTTGCTGTGTAATGGAAATGTATTTTAACTTATGATAAAGCATGTAAGTTGAAAAAGGTTGTTGTACAGTTCAACAAGCATCCTTACATTGAGCAGCTTTCATCAAATTGTTTTCTTGATGGCTGATTAAAACTGCATGTCCATTTCTATAAGATGAAGGTATGCAGCAGTAGGGATTTTCATTCTTCTGAAATGTTGTGTAACTGTGAAGTTTGTGTGTATACTTAACAGTATTGTGAGGGTGGAACCTCCCACATGTGGCTGCAGGAGGGCTTTAGGTTCATAGGAATAATATCAAGCAGGTGGTCATGCTGGCCAGAAGTAGAAACACTTAATTGGCCTTGCCACTGTTTTCAAGTGCTTAAAAATGCTCCCATGTAAACATTTCTAGTGGAAAACTGTCTTTCTTCCATTCATTAAGACTAGTAAAATTATCCAAAACAGTCTTTGGCCTGCAGTGGTAACTTATTCCATAGGTTAGTAATATGGTAATTTAGGAATCTATCTCTCCAATGAATCTTATTTATTTGTTGGTGTGGAATTACATGTCTAGTGCAGATATTTGTAAAGATAATAGTTTTATAAGAAGATAGGTTAAATATGGTTAGGTTTTTCATATCTTGAGAAGTGATGCACAAGTAACCTCAGAACTGATTATAGGCTACTGTGTATATAGAGCTGTGCTAATCTATCAAGAAAAAGACTTTAAGTCTCTTGGTTAGAAATCTTTGTGGTCTTTCCAGCTCAGTGAAATGCTTATATTTTTGCATATCAAAGAGGGCATGCTACTTAATGATGGGTCTAATAACCGAAGACCACAGTGGAATGATAACTTGTTTAGATCTTGACAATATTCAAGATATGATATGATATGATATGAACAAGATGGTGGCACCTTGTGTGGCAGCAGCCTGTCTGGCTCCTGACATGTGTTTTGTGTTGAATTTGTGGATTGTGTTGAGATATCGTCTGTCTGAGGAGTCTGTTCTGACTTTATCTGTTGTACAGTTTGTCTGCAGCTGTGGTCTGTTGGATCACTGGATTGTTTGCATTTGGAAATTTGGAGATTTGTGCTGGTTGCGGCCTTTCAGATGGTGAGGTGCACTGGATGCAATTGGCTTTTATCTGTTGAGTGAATTAGATCAGATATTGTTGGTCAGAGGGACTGGATTCTTTTTTGAGGATGTTACTGGTGTTGGAAATGAGACAATGGCAATGTGGATGGAGGAGATTGTGGGAGATCATAAAAAATTATTTAATGACAGTCTTGTGCTGGTGCTGTTGAATGCAGCTCTGCTTGCTTCTGGTGCCTTGTTAAAATAAAAGTCTGATAAGTAACTAAACTTTGCAGACTATAACCATTTTAGCACCATTTTATACATGTACTAATAAAATAACTTGTCTATATAACAGACAACACTTACAATACTGTACAGTTTACAGATTTAATGTCTCAAGTTAAACATTTAAGACAGCACGGATAATGTTCTCCAGTATACATATCTAACAAGAATCAAATCTAACATCATACACTTTTAATGTAATTTTTATAGTCTTTTTCATGCTATTCAGATCTTGTTCCATGAGAACAGCTTGTTCATAGGTTCATAGGTAGGTACTAGACTATCGGCCCAAGGGGCTATGTAAGCCTAGCCAACAAGGTTCCCTGGCTTTCACCACCCAAGAAGGTTATTTACCTGTGCCCCTGTCAAGCAGGGCCACAGAAGTGATTCCCAGGGTGAATTTCCTATTTACCATCCACTCATCATAAATCTATCCCTCCAGCATGTTCTGTTTATTGTGGTGACAAGGTTTAGGTCTCTAGAGCATGTGGCTCTGAGGGATTGTGATTTCTTTAGGTGTAGCATATCCAGCAGCTCTGGGTTGACATAGCTTTGTATGTTAGGCAGAGATCACCTCGGAGTAGAGGGGAACAATGGTCTCTTTTTTCCTGGATGAGAATCCTTTTGTGATGAGTTGTGCCATGTAGAAGGATTTTCTGACTACTGTGGTGATGTGATTATCAAAGGCGAGACTACTGTCCACTTGAGTCTCTTATCACACCTTTGGCATTAAGTGGACTGTTGCCTATGTGGTAGTTCATGGGTACAGAGTTTTGAAGAAAGGGGATGACAATGCACTTTTTGGCATTGAGCTTGAGGCCATGACTCTGACACCAGGCATCAGTCTCAGCGAGGCCCTTTTATACGATGTCCATGTCGTTTGCGTACTCAACTATGGCACCTAATTTGCAGTCATCTGTGAACTTCATCAGCCAAAAGCCTTCTGTGTTAGCCCATACTTCAGAGAAGTAGATCCCAAACAGGAGATGACCCAAGACTGAACCCTGTGGTACTCCACTCGTCACAGGTTTGAAGTCAGATTTGGAGTCTGCAATTTTTACAGTGTGGGTTCTGTCAGTGAGCCAGTTGGCAACCCATCTTGTGATGTATGGATTTATACCCAATTTGGTGAGTTTATCTATGATTCCAGAATGGGAATGGTGTTGAAAGCCCTGGTGAGGTCAAGATAGGCTGTGTGAACTGCCTTACCCTTGTCCACGGCTTTGGTGACTGTTTCAAAGAAGTCGATCAGGTTCAGGAGACATGATCTGCCCTTCACAAACCCGAACTGGGTGGGGCCCAGAGTTTGGAGGTTACCAATGTCTTTGTTTATGAGTTCCATGATGATACATTCCATGGCCTTGCAAACCAGGCTCATCAGGCTAATAGGGTGATAGTTCCCGGGGTCCATGGTGGCTCCCCCTTTGTGGAGTGGTATAACTGTTGCTGTGGACCATTCATTGGATACAAAGCCTGTCATTAGGCTATGATTGAACATGATGCTTAGGTGGGGGGCCAGTTCATTCTGAAATTTGTGTAGAATGCAGCCGGGGATGTTGTCCAGTCCCATGGATGCTGTGTTCTTGGCTTTGGAGAGTGCAGTTTTCACCTGCTCAGTTGTGATTGCAGGGGCACTGCATTCTTCCGGTATGAATATGGGCCTTTTAGGTGAGGGGGTAAAGTTAGCACTGAACCTATTGGCCAGGATGTTGCTGATATCAGTTGGTTCTGTAATTTTTGTGCCATTGTGCTGTAACTCAGAGCAGATCTGGGTGTTGCCATTGAGATTCTTGACATAGCTATAGAATGCTT
Organism: Protopterus annectens; assembly: GCF_019279795.1. Classification (NCBI taxonomy): domain Eukaryota; kingdom Metazoa; phylum Chordata; order Ceratodontiformes; family Protopteridae; genus Protopterus; species Protopterus annectens. Next base: position 1,093,010,873 of record NC_056748.1, on the reverse strand, counting down.
TTTGGTTGTCCTCTGAGTCAGTGGCAATCTTGTTTTCATAGCTGGCTTTGGAGGATTTCATGAGGGATCTCAGCTTATTACTGAGGCTGACCAGGGAGCTCCTCCACTCATGGGATTTTATTTTATTTTGCAAAAATGTCTTCCTTCTGTTGTAGAATTTGTTTATAGCAGGGGACCACCAGATTGGCTTCCTTTTTTTGGTGGACTGCATCTTAGTTCTGTTAGGGATAGCATGATCCATGCACTTGTGTAAGTGCTTATAGAGTGCATTTGTATAAGATTCAGCAGTTGTAACTATATTGTCCATCTGCATGGGTGTCGTGAGGTTGGCCACTTCTGTCTTAAGAAGCATGAAGTTGGCTTTGGAAAAATGTTTTACAGTGGTTTCCTTATTGGGGGGTGGGGGTGGGATGTGGATATCTATGGTGATTAGCTTATGGTCAGATCTGACCAATGAGTAGTTGATTTCAGGTGTGGAACACCAGTCACTCATGTTGGTAATGACTAGGTCTAATATATTGTTGCCCCTGGTAGTGGTTTGGATAAGTTGATCCAGGGCATTGGAGTTTATAAATTCTAGAGAGCATTGAGTGAAGGAGTTGGTACATGAGAAGTTTTCCCAGTTAATGGTGGGGTAGTTGAAATCACCCATTATTAGGGTGTTTGGTTGAACCCTAATATTTTCTAGTATATCAAGAAAAGAGGAGTTGGAATCCTGGGGCATGGTGGGGGATCTGTAGCAAGCTACAATATGGATTGTAGTTTTTCCCAGAGTTAGTTGCACTTGGATAATTTCGGGTGCATTATGTTGGGCAACTAACCTGGAGGTGTGGTTATCCTTACTGAATATGGACATATCTCCGCCCTTGGTGTTCTGGTCCTGGTTAGGTGGCTGAAAGTTATGGAATGAGTTATATCCTGGTAATGCAGGGGTGCTCTCTGGAGCCTTGAACCAGGTTTCAGTCACTGCACAGATATCGATGTTCTCCATTTTAAGGAGTGCCTCCAGTGAGTGCATTTTGAGGTTTAGACTTTTAGCGTTGAGTAGCATCACCCTCAGTTTTTACTTGCCAGTATCAGTTACAGTGATGGGTTTATGTGAACCTTGCCTAAAAAAGACACTATAGGGGTAGCAAGAGCCTAAGCCCGGAATCCCAGTGGTGACAGGTGCAGGCCATCTCTGGCAAAGCATCATGGCCTGTCAACCATGCCATCTCTGGCAGACAAATACTGGATCCCCTTAGAATGGTACCAGAAGCTTAGCTAATTGTTGAAGTCAATCATTTTGTCCTTGTACTGTGGCATCATTCTGGGCAAAGGTAGGATGCTACTCAGGTCTAGGGCCATACTTGCCTGGATTACAAGATTGGAGAGCTCCTCCATGTCTCTTTTCATGTAGTCCAGGGAGGTACGTCTCAGGTAATTCACACCAACATGGACAATAACTGAGTCATATCTGTACTTGTTGTGGAGTAATCTGAGTGCGTGGATTATGTGGTGGATTCTGACATCTGACAGGAAGCTAACAGTAACCTTCTCCTTGTCTATTCTGGTGAGTGGAACATCAGTGTGCCTGACTATAGAGTCAGCTATGACTAATGTGTTAGATGCGTTGTTTTGCCTTATGGGCTGTAGTTGAGTGGCTCACTGAGTCTGTGTGTTATGTGTCTTTCGGGTTGTGATGAGGGGTGGAGGTTGCTTGCGTTTCTGCTTTGGAGGTCTCTGTTGCTTGGGCAGATTCTTATTGAGAGCCTCTGAGAATGTTTTTTATGTATCTATGTGTGGGTCTTGGTGGTGTAAGTGTAGTGGCACTATGTGATGATTACGGTGTGGAGCAACTGTTTGCCTTCTCCTCCTGACTGACAAGTTCAGTCTTGGGTTGAGAGAGCTTTCCCTCCTGTTTGGCTAGATGAATGTATTGCTCGCAGGTTGTAGTGTTGGGTGGTAGGAGGAGAGGGTTGTCAGTGTACATGAGGCAATTGCTACATTGACCCAAGATGCCCAGATTCATCAGGTAGACAGAAGAGAACACCGGGAGCTGTCCCTTGGACATGCCTGGGTAATCACTTTTTCCTCTAGACAAGTGAGGGAAATGACTACTAGGGATGTTTACTCGAAGTAACTTGAGGAAGATAAGTAAAAAAGCTGTTAACCACTAAGTATTGAGAAAGGTTGAGTGCTTCAGTAATTTGTAGCTTATTTAGTGCTTACAACAGTTCTGAACCAGTGCTGAGCATGGTAAAGCAGATTCAAGTGCTAAAATTAAGAAACTGGCTAGTTCTAATGGAAAAACTGAAGAGCAGACTTTATGGCACCGGGAATAGTTTAACTCTAGCTAAGTGGCACTGTGCAATGCGCAATCTTGTGCAAACCTATGCAAACACAGGCATTTAACTCAGAAACTTGCAAGGGATAGAAATTAGCCCAAAACGACCAACGAGGTAAATATCAGCGCTCGAAACCACTCCCCTTGTGACAGATAGGCTTCTCTAATGCTTATCACTCTCACTAATAAGCAGAACAGCCTCCCAATACCACAAAAAGGTCTGGACCACTAAGAAACACAGACTAAGGTCCTGAAATCAGCATATCTGGGATTCAGACTATTCTAGTATAGGAAAGGGCAGGAAACAAGCAGTACAGATAGTATTTTTTTTTGTTTGTTTGCTTTTTTTTAGAAAATTAGGCAGCAAAATGCAATTTAAAACAGTAGAAATGCACCAAAAAGGCTGTCACACTTGAGTGTGATGCCTACAGTAATTAATGTAGTTTCAATTTTAACTTTTAAACAGATAAATCAAGTGCACACACAGTAAAACGATTTAACAGTACAAGGCAGCAGAAATACAGCAAAACCACAGTAAAATGGCTTTTTAAAGTGTGATTAGCTAAGACAGTTAATAGAAAGCCAAAAGGGTACTTAGATCAGCAAAAAAGTCTCTCCTTCTCATTTCTGGTTCTGTAGTAGTCTGCAAGATGCCCAAATAGGATCCGCCAAGGTAAAACAAGTGCAAACCTGCACAAACATGGGTTTTTAACTCAGAAACTTGAAACAGATAGAAATTAGCCCAAAACAGCCAATAAGGTAAATTTCAGAGCTGGAAACCACTCCTCTTGTGACAGATAGGCTGCTCTAATGCTTACCACTCTCACTGATAAGCAGAAAGACCTCCCACTACCACAACAAGGTCTGGACCACTGAGAAACACAGACTAAAGTCCTGAAACAGTTTGGAATTTGCATGATCTCATGCAGACTGTTACTTTGGTATTTTCTGAAGTCATCTTTTTCTAGGCGAATACCTTTTGGGAGTTGTTTTTGTTCCTATCTCTGATCCGGTAGGGAGTTTTGCACCTGAGTCTTAGACATTTCTTATCAGTATTTCTCCTTGAATTTGTACCAGACACTGTTACATACAGCTGAATGTCTTTTTTTACTTGAATTAAGGAGTTATCCTTATCAGCATTTTTCTTCAAGCTGTACCAGATACTGAACAGTCATGTTACATATAGCTGGATGTCATTTTTTTCTTGAGTTTTAGCTAAGAGCAGTTTAACACTTTATATATATATATATATATATATATATATATATATATATATATATATATATATATATATAAAAATACAGCTGAGGTGGCTTACTGGTAAATTGCTTAGTCTATGGTATGCAGGGTCCTGGGTTCAAGTCATGCAAGGGCTGTTTATTTTTTTTTTTTAGGGGTGGGAGGTTGGCGTAATGGTTAAGGTGCTTACCTTAGAAACACAAGGTACAGGGTTTGATTCTGACATGGGGTAATTGGCTAGGCTTAAAATGGCCCAGAAGGGAAGTTAGCCTAGTACTAACCTATGAACCTATAATAGCAAACAGAAATATATGCATCTGACTATATGTTCCTACATATATTTTAGCAAACAGAAGTGCACATGCACCTAACTAGCAAACAGAAGTTTACATGCACTATTATTTTTACTGCACATATATTCTATTAAACAGAAGTATATATGCCTAAATGTATATATCTAGTAGATCGTGGGAACTTCACTGAACTGGTTGAGGCAATTCTAGCCTTCTGGTGGTGACAGTTGTGAGGGATGCAGGTAGCAAAAAACCCAACTAAGTCAGACTGTTTAAATCTGGAGTTGAGTTTCGGTTGGTTGAATGGAGCCTGACTGGGACTTTCAGATGTTTCAGGTGTTGGAATGGAGCTAGTGGCAGTGTGGCGGGAATGGACAGATGCAGTCACTGTGATTGTGAATGAATTGTGCATGGCTGATGAAAGTTTCTGTGCCTTCGGTTGGCTTGAACTCTGCTGCTGTTGTGTTTTTGTGCATTTATTTGTGTTTATGTTGTATATGAGCTTGGAAAAATTAAATTTCCTTCAGCTGTGCATTTTTTTGCGAGGTCTGAATGACAATAAAGTTTACTGTTTATTCTCCTGGAAATTAACTAGGCCAGAGGGAAGGATTTACAAATAAGGTGAAAGCAAGACAATTGAATAAGGGTGAGAGCTGCTCACATATTAACCAAGTCCCTTATTCCACAGGGGCTACAAGCAGCTTTCTTGCTAAATATTATTATGCTGCACTTTTTGGCATTTAGCTTGAGACCATTTCGGAACACCAGCTGTGTGAATATCCCAGCCTTTGCTGGAGCTACTTAGTGTCAGTGGCTGAATGATAAACAGTGTCCAGTATGCAGTCATCAGCAACCTTGGTCAGCCACACTTTTGGGATATTGGCTTGGGGGCCTTATCAGTTATTTCTGATTTTATACCACTGTTGCTTCTGTTATTCTTGAGATATCTGCTTTTTAATACTGCTATTTAGATATTTGTATCTGCACTACACTTTAAGGAAATAGTAAAGCCCTGTGAACTTTGGTGACCTGTACCAGCTTTCACCTATCAGCACAAAGTAGCTGCTCACCTCATTTCTCAAGTAGTGTGTTGTACCGCTGACAGGGAAACCCCCATCTCCAAGGAGACTGTGAGGTAAATGACATATCGTAGTAAAGACTGTAGGCGCAAACAAGCATACCTGCTGTATTTATTAACTGTTTTCATTCCCCTTTTTAGGGAAACATTTTTTAAATGCTGCTTCCCAGTTAAAGGGGGGAATGATTGTTGTTATCTCTGCTTTGCCCTCACCCCACTGACTATTTACATGCGCTATGTTTTGCAGTGGGGGGCTATCTCCTTGCATGTGCTGCAGTTCTTGTTTCACATAACTTCTAAGGAAAGCAACATTTGCAGTACATTTACTACAGGGTACGTAAATATTTTTTTGTGGTACGTAACTCATGATGTGGCAATTTATATTGTGTCTTTTATTATATTTTATCAGTGGAGCTGTTCTCCCCGGGCCTATGCTGAAAAGAGGTTCTACACCCAGCCAGACTTCTCCAGTCAATATATTTAAATAAATGAATGACAGGGCACAGCGTGAATCCCTATGGCTCCCAACTAGCTACAATTTGACATTCAGTAACTGTACTAGTTACATTCACAACTTCAGATCTATTGGATGGCCGATTTGCAATTCAACAGATTTATTTTATTTATTTATTTTATTTTATTTTACATTTGTTTACCGGGAGAGTCCAACTGGGCATAAAACCCTTTTTCAATATAGGCCCGGGGAGAAAAGCTCCATTGTTAGTAACTATTTTGTTAGTAGAAAGAAAATTGTATAATGCAATAAAGAAAAAATAGTAACAGACATACATAATGGTAAAAAGACTAGAACAGAAGAAATTGGTCAAGTGGGAGACAAGACCAATAATCTTGTATAACAATGCTTCTAGAAGACAGTTCTTACAGTAGTAGCAGGTAGAGACATTGTATGCAATAAGAGTGCAATTATGATACTTAGTCTTATATACAGGTAGCATAGCAAACTGAAGACTTAAAATCTGATAGATATTAACAGTGAGAAAGAAAAAAAAACAACATAAGGTGGTCATGTGCCATAGAGGTTTGCATTAGGTTTGTCTAATTTTCACTAATACTATTGTAGGGGGCAGTGTCAGAAACCTTGGGCAGGTCAAGGTAAGCAGCATACAGTGAATGACCACTGTCCATAGCCTCTGAAATCCTTTCAAAGAAGCTTGCTAGATTCAGGAGTGAGAACTTGGTTTTCACAGTGCCAGACTCACTGGAGCTAGATCAGTTAAGTTCCAATGTATGCAGAAATCAGTTCTGCTACAATACGTTCCATGGCTTTGCACACAAGTCTGGTGATGCTGATGGATTTAAAATGATACCTGGGTTTATAGAGAGGCTATCCATGTGTAAGGGAGTTGCAGTAGCTGCTTTCCAGGCATCAGACACAAACATTGTGTATAGACCCAGGCTGTACAGTTTAAGTAGAGGTTCTGATAGTACATACTTAACACTGAGGAGATTGCAACCTGTCATATTCTCTGGTCCCACAAAAGTATCATTTTTCATCACTGGCAAGAATTCTAAGAGTTTTTCAAAGTGATTTTAGGTGAATCTAAATTTTCAGGGATGGCTGAAAGGCAGCATTTTTGGTAGGTGAGGTAAAGTTAGCACTAAAATCATCTAATAATATATTTTCTGTATCTCCTCATATTCTGATCCTTGGGATCAGAATATTTGATATTATTATGAAGGTGCTTAATGCATTTGTGAAAATTATTTCTTAATTTCATGAAATAACTGAAGAAATATTTGCCGTTTTGTTTGGTATCCATAAGTACCCCACTTAACATTTTCTAATAGTGCTTTTAAGTTCCTTTTTGGGTGTGTTTTTTAAGGTAGAGGGCTGCAGATTTCATTTAACTTTTTGTTGTTTTCCTTCTGTTGCTTTACAATTTAAAAATACAAGAGTTCCACTAGACAGGTACTGATTTTTATGGTTATATTTAGGGCAGACAGGTAGTGGGTTTTCTGTGCAATTGTTTAGGTGCTGGTCAAAGTTGAAGATGAACAATTAAATGAAATAAACACAGATGCTACATTGGTCATTGCAAAAAAAACCCCACCACCATTTAATAAATAATACAGAAAAGTGCTTTCGTCTTTCAACTGTGTAGACTTCTTCAAATCTGATCCTTTGCAGTGACCAGTATCTGTGTTTATTTCTTGTTTATTTTTTTGTTATTTTTATGAAAACTTGGAGATGAAACCAGTAGCCCACTCTTTTGGGTTCATTTGCAAAGGATTGTTGGGAATTTTGCATAAGTCTTTTATTTTCTGAGATAGGTTTAACCTGGAGAAATATAACACAACCAAAATATCCAAATGCGGTAACAAACAGGAAAAAGTGAAAATATAAAAAATTCAGCTGTTATTCAATGGCCTTTCTAGCGCCTCTGTGTAACCACCTTTAAAGAATCTACCTTTAGTTAACCTGGAGAAATGCCTAAAAATGGTCACATCTTGTAGTGGGGAGGGGTTCCACTGCCTGTGACGGAAATGATGACTCATGAATTCAGATTTAACTAGTGAAGGAGTTGGGAAGGACTAAGTCAAGTATATTAGAGGATCTAATGGGTAGTTTTTCAGTTTGCTCCACTCCAGTGCACTGATATTGATAAAGTCTAGAATATACCGAGCATATCCCTTTTTACAGGTATAAGTATTCAGCTCACTGCTTGGGGTGATTGAAGTCCTCTAGCCAAATGGTATTTGGTTTGATACTTAATAACAACTCAATGGTGTTAAGGTAAGTTCCATAATCTCTGTGTGTTGTTGATGGGGAATCTATATCTAGTAATGAAGTAAAACTTGGATTTATTAAGGGTGCTTTGGATCTCCAAGTACCACAAGTTTTAGATGAAGAGATGGTGTCTGTATAAATACAGATACTCCCCCATAGTTAAGAAAGGGCCGGAAAGTATGAGTGGCATTAGACCTTGGTATAGAGGAAGTGCTGTCACTGCACTGACATCATTTCTCAGTAACTACACAAATATGTGTCTCTGTTGAAGGAGAACCTCAAGTTGTGCCATCAAGCTAGTGTGCAAATTTGAGTTTGGTTTCATAAGAAACATATCCTGTAGGGGTACCTTGCCTAATAAAGCACTTGGGACTACCAATGGCTTTAGGCACTATGTAAAAGCCCTGGTGTGAGAGGTGTAAGGCCTTTATGGAAAAACAAGAAGTTGTAGCTACCGTCCCCCCCCCTTGCGACACATACTAGATCCCCTTAGGATGGCACCAACTATTCAGCAACTTGTTAAAGTCAGTTATCTTGTCTTGGTATCTAGGCATTATTCTTGATGAAGACAAGATACTGCTTAAGGCTGGTGCCTTTCCTGCCTCCACCACATACACAGTAAGTTCCATCATGTCTCTCTATATGGAGCTCTTCAGGCCATTCACTCCCATCCTCTCCTTTGTAGTCATATCTGTATGATTTGAGGTAATTTAGGGTCATTGTGACAGCATGGATACTGGACAAGCAGCTTCCCATCACCCTGTTTGTGTCCATTCTTGTTAGCGTGGAGTATTATGCCCAACTATAAACTGAACTGTGTTTAAAACATTTACCTGTGAAAGCAAGATTACTGGGCCCTTTGAGTTCAGGCCTGCTTTTCTGGTGAACTTACCACAGTTCTCAGTGCTAATAATAACACTGTACAGCCCCAACTGTAAAATTACATTACAGCAGACAATAAAACAAACAACAAAAAAAAAACTCAGTGAAGCAGGAAAGTAAAATAATCATCATCATCATCATAAACAACTCCCATTTTCCTAGTTTCTATATGGGGCTGGGGTGTTGTGTCAAATGTCACTCACCTGTCTTGCTCTTGATTCAGTGCCACACTCCTACCTTTATTCATGGTTCTGGCTGACTGTCGCAGGTCTTCTCTCACACAATCCTTCCATCTCTTTGCTTGATGCCCTCATTTCTTCTTATGTTCTTCCTGACTATCCCAAATCTTCTTCACCAGATTGTCTTCCTCTTTTCTGCACATAGGCCCAAACCACTGTAATTTGCTCTTATTTACCTTCTCTGCAGCTGGAGTTACTTTGGCTTCTGGTCTGATGTCTTCATTTCTTCATCTGCCCCACAGTGTGCATCCTACCACCCATCTAGAAACTTCATCTCCATCACCTCTAGCTTCCTCAACTCCTCTGCCTTCACTGCCCAGGATTCCGTATATTAGTACTGGATGGGCCACTATTTTGTACACCTTACTTCTCAGCTTCTTTGGTGTTCTTCTGTCATACACTACCCCTGACACTCTATGCCTATTCGCCTATTTGATGCAGCCCCTCTAATTCTTTCTTTGACCTCCTCATTCAGACTTCTGATCTCCTCAATCACCCCTCCCAGATACTTGAAGCTAACATGTTCTGATATTTACTTTCTATCTCTTTTCTCAGCTTCTTCTGATTTTCTCCTTTTGCTGCCATTACAACTGCCTTATCTGTACTCAGGTTCATCCCATGTGACTTCAATTTTGCATTCTATTCCCATATTCTTTGTTTAAGTTTTTGCTCAGTTTCCTTTTAATGCCACATTGTCTGTATACAGCAACTTTGTTGTTCTGTCCTCTCTGATGTGTTTGCTAATGTAGTCCATCAACAGTATGAACAGCAGTGGGCTCAGATCTGATCCCTGATGCACACCCACTCCCACTCAGAACCCCTCTGTGAGACCCAACACAGTTTGTACTTGAGTCATTGGGTCCTTGTGCATAGTTTGCACTAGTTCTACCAAAGTTTCTGGGACTTCTGCCCAAATCAGCTTTTTTGGGGCCCTGTCATATGCTTTCTCCAAGCCTAGGAATGCCCATTTGGATGCTTTCCCCGTCTCTAACTTCTTCTCAACTATCTATCTCACTGCAAATATTGAGTCGGTTATACTGCATCCTGATCTGAATCTGACCAGCTCATACCCATCTTATTTTGTACTACTCTGCATATTCATTTATCAATCACCCTCTCCTGAACTTTCATGCAAATGACAGGAGTTTGATACCTTTGTACAGATGTGGATGCCCCTCTTTGTTCTTGTACACTGGCACGGATATGCTTATTCTCCAGAAATCTGGGAGATGCCTTTCTCTCCATTCTGCTATGAGTACCCTCAAGAGCCATTTCCCCCCAATTCATCCAGCATCTTGGCCTATTTGCTGTGTCCACATCTGAATCTGCAGCTTTCTCTGACTTAATTTTCCTTAGTGCTGTTCTTACTTCTAAGGGGGGCTCCTCCTCTTCTCTCACTGAAGTTTGTGTCTGGGGCAGTATAGATTCTTCATTCAGAAGATACTGAAAGTACTTCTTGCATCTGACTTTGATTACCAGTGGGCTGGTTAGCAGGTTGTTGCTGGCATCCCTTATGAAGGGTGTCTATCTTTATCTTTCTGTCTTTGCCTTGCAACCTGATAAAGTTTCTTGGTGCCATCCAAACAATCACATTCCAGAGGCTGGCAGAGCACTTCTGATGAAAGTGAAAACCATTGAGTTAATGTACTTCTAATAGTGCATTGCTTTACTGGTTTGTACTCTAGTTAAATTATTTGTAAATCAGTCTTCCTTTTAACAATTGGCATATTTATTTATTTCCAGTTTGATTACTGGGAAAGTGCACTGGGAGCATCCAACAAAGCAGCAGGTGCCCGTAGAACCCTTGCACGGCAAAAACAGATGAGCAACAGTCAACAAAAGCCAGAAGTTTAATAATCCATTTTTTAATACAATCAATGACCACAAATTTGTATGAAGCAGATACATGTTGCAAACAATGTTTATATAAAGCATTGCTGCGTTTCTTTTTTAATGTCACAGATGCTCACAAATTCTGAGAATGGCAAGCTCGACAGTCTTCCCAACATAGAAAGCAGAACAAGTGCAGGTCACCAAATAGATGACCATTCATAGAGTGAAACAAACAAAAAAAAAATGAACAATGCCACAGGGAATACATCCACAAATGGGTTTCCCTAGAATGAACCGCTGAGTTGGTTCAGAAAACAATTTTGAACCAATGGTTTGTCCCCTTTGAATGAAAAAAAGAGCAATGATGAACATAGAAAGAACAAAGTTTTCATCAGCTTTAAGAATGTTCCAATGTCTCTGTATGATGTTTTAACTGGGCCCATAGAGAGCTTGTTTTCAGTGGAGACCCGGGGAAAAAAGCTCCATGAAACAGATTACTGTAAAGATAGGCCAATAAAAATAGGTTACAACTACAAATACATATCAGATAATACAAAATGTGAGCAACATTGCCCATCATGGAAAAATATTGTGCAGATACATTTTAACAAATTCACACACTTAAAGTCAAAGTCAAAAGCTATTTACAATATTTACAGAGTATGAGAGATTGTATGGGAATTAGCTATAGAAGGTTATAGCCAGCTACAAGGTGCTTAGGAACTCAGGAGGATACCCTCCCAGGGGCTTTTGCTAAAGAGTTCTAGGTAGGAAGAATGCAGTTACATTTCCATTTGGAGAAGAGGTAGGTGTAAAGCTGAGTTTTGAAGTTGTTTGTGTTTGACATTGTCCTTAGTGTAGAAGGGAGAGTTCCATTTCTTATAAACAAAAAGATGTATATATAATAGTTTTTAATATATATTGGTTTTTAATATATACACTTTGTAATTAATTAATATATTCAAAGTAAATGGTTTTCATAGGTCAGTTTGAATTTAATTAGTGTATTTAAATGTTATTCCTAAGCTGTGTAGTCATTCTGATGAAGTTCTGTTGCTGCTGTGTTGGATTATTAAAGTGCTGCTATTTGGAACATTACATCTTGCAGCCCTAATTGAGGTACTTTGCGCTGGGATTTTGGTGCTTGTACTTTGTTTATCAGTTCATTTTCTGCACCATCCATTTCTTACCTATGGAGAAGGAGGAGTTGTCCAGCAGGATGTTTAGGTTTGTGGATAGTAATCAAGTTTTGGTGTTCAGATCTGAGAGTTCTATTTGTTGTAGTGTATGGGGGAAGGATGCTGGTTAGAGCTGAGCATTTGGTTGGATTAAATATTAGTCTATGTGCTGTATTGAGCTGGAGGTAGTCCAGGTAATATGTGAATTCTAACCAGTTGAGGGATTGGAGGGTAACACAGTGATATATGGAATGTTTGGCTTTGGTGGCAAATTTAGAAATTTTGTTATAACAGCTTTCAAGTTTGGAAGTGATGGAAGAGGATAATTTAGTTAGTAGTGGGACACCATACAGAAGGGAGGGAAGGAGGTAAGAGGAGGCCAGAGTATGCCTGGTAGAAGTAGAGAGGAAGTGGTTGTTCCTGTACAGCATATCTAGTTTTTGGTGGGTTTTCTTTATATTTTGCTAAACATGGATGTCGAACTTGAAGTGTTCGTCTATAGTTGCACCGAGTAGTTTGGCAAAGGGAACAACTTTGATCGGAGAGTTGTTTTGGCTAAGGACTTGGAAGGAATTTTTATCAACAGAGAAAGATTTTGAGGGAGTGAAATTTTAAGTGTCACAAAATCATTGCCATGGTGTTAGGGGACGGGTACCTTTCTGTACTAGTTGCAGTATTATAAATTTCCAAAAAACATAAGCTGTCTGTTTTTTTTTTTGCTTTTTTGTACTATTTACTGCACTTTTTCATTGCCTGCCTCCTACTTTTAACTGTATTTATTTACTGTTTACTAAACTACACTGTTGCACTGCAATTGTCTGCTTTATTGCCAACTTAAGGTAAACTTTATTGTCATTCAGACTCCACAAGTGCAAATGAATGGGTCTGTGTGCAAACATCTGACATATACAACAATTCACATTACTACATTTAGACATGCCTACTACCTAATATTTACTGTTTTGCATATCAATAGACATTTACTAAGCTAAAGAGACATGGCCTTTATTGCACACAATTCCACAGCTACTTCTTATTGCACAGGATTCTGTTGGCACTAATCTAAGGAAACATGATATTTATTACACAAAAATGTCACAGCTGTTACTTATTGCACAGGATGCTGTTTTAGTATCAGCAGATATTGCACAGAAATAAGATTATATTCAGTTAGATTAATTGTATAGTGTATTTAAGACCTTTTAAGGTTATTGCATGCAAATATGCTTCTCACGTCATATTACTGTCCCTGATACCAAGTGAGATGTAAGCTGGTATTGCAGTTCAGTAGCCTGATGGCCAGGGATAGAAGCTTCAGCTAAATCTGGCCATTTGGCTACATATGCTACGATAACGCCTGCCAGATGTTCAGTGGAGGAACAGTCCATATGTAGGGTAAGTGCAGTCCATGACTATTTTCCTGGCTCTGTTGAAACAATGAGACTGGTGCAAGTCTTGAATAGATGGTAGAGTGGTCCTGGTAATCTTTTCTGCTGCTTTCACCACTCTTTGGAGGTACTTGAGGTCTGCTGTGAAGCAGTTACCATACCAAGCTGTAAAACTATTTGTCAGGATGCTCTGAATTGTGATCCTGTAGAATGTTGTGAGAAGAGGGGCTGATAGATTTCCTCTTCTCAGCCTTCACAGAAAGTGTAAGCATCGATGTGCGTTCTTCACAATGGCATTTGTGTTCACAGACAAAGACAAGTTTTCCGAGATGTGCACCCCAAGAAGCTTGATGATTTTTACCCTCTGTACTGTTTCTCCATTGATTGTGAGTGGGGACTGTTTTCTATGGTTTCTTCTGAAACCTATGATTACCTAGTTCGTCTTTGGACTTATTCACATTGAGTGCCAGATTGTTGTTACCGTGCCAAGTTATCAGTTGTCTCACCTCCTCTATATAGGCTGTTTCCTCCTCATTGCTGATGAGACCCACAACTGTGGTATCATCTGCAAACTTGATATATATAATTAGAGCTGTACTTGGCAGTGCAGTCATGCATTATCAGAGGGCTCAGAAAACATCCTTGAGGTACACTATTGCTCAGGGTGGTACTATTTGAGGTGTTCTTTCTTGCACATACTGTTTGTGGCCTTTCAGTAAGGAAGTCCAGGATCCAGTTGCTGATTAGAGTGCTGAAACCTAGTTGAGTTAGGTTGTTTGTCAATTGCTGAGGTATGACTGTGTTGAATGCCAAACTGAAATCAATGAATAACATGCACACATAGCTGTAGCTGTTTTCCAGGTGGTCCAATGATAGATGGAGTGCCAGTGGAATAGCATCTACCGTGGATTGATTTGGTTTGTATACAAATTGGAGTGGTTCAAGGATGACGGGAGTCTGGATGTTAAGTGGTCCTTGACCAACCTTTCTAGGCACTTCATTACTATGGAAGTGAGAGCCACAGGGTGGTAGTCATTGATGTCCTTTGGTGGTGACTTCTTAGGCAGATGTATTATGCTGGTCCTCTTGAAGCACCTGGGCACAGTGGCCTGTTTCAATGATGTTTTCAAAAATGTCTGTGACAACACTTGTCAGTTGCCCAGCACAGTATCTTAGGACCCTTCCAAGAATGTAATCAAGACCAGACGCTTTTCTCAGATTCATCCTCCTCAGGGTTCTATGAACATCAATTGGATTTAGTCTGTTTCCTTCTTTGTTCTGGCTTGTTGGCTTATTGGAGCTTTCATTGGTTTTGTGCTGTTTCCTTCTTCAAGCTTGCTAAAATATATGTTGAGCTTGTTCAGGAATTCAGTGTTGGCCTCAAACATAGAAGAAGTGGGTTTGTAATCCATTATAGCCTGAATTCTTTGCCACAATTGCATCCTTTTCATCCGAGAAGTGATTTTGGAGTTTCTGACCATATGCCCTTTTTGCCTCTCTTGCACCCTTTTTTAGGTTTGCCATGGTGTGCTGAGCTCATCCTTTTATCCCTCCTTGAAAGCAGTGTTCCTTACTTTCAGAAGCTCATACTCTGCTTGTTAGGCAGGTTTCTGGATGGTCTGTGTGTTGATGCACTTTTTGACTGTTACATCATCTCCTCATTTGGGTATGTAAACCAACACAGGCTCTGTGTGCTCCTCCATGTTGGTTTGTTTATAGTGGCTGCCTCTGTAAACATATTCCAATTTTTGCATTCAAAGCAGTCCTGGAGTTCTGATGCTCCTCTCTCTGGCCATACCCTTATTTTCTTTTTGGAGGGCTTTCCTCTGGTTAGTAATGGCTCGTAGACTGGGACTAACATGATGGAGATATGGCAGTTCCTTGAATGTCATTTTAACACTGGTGTAATCTTTATCCATTGTTTTCTCACCCCTGGTTGCAAAATCCAAATGCTGGTAATAGTGAGGAAGGACTGACTTCAGGTTGGCCTGGTTGAAGTCTCCTGCTCTTATGTGCACATTTTCTGGATTCTGATTTTGCAAATCACTGATCTTCTTGTATAGGGGAGTCAGTGCCTCATTTGTATTAGCACTGGGAAGGATGTATACAGCTGTAATGCTTACATCATTAAATTCCCTTGGCAAGTAGAAGGGTCGGCACTTTGGTGACATAAACTCCATGTTTTCAGTGCAGTGGGTGGAGATTATCTGGCAGTAAGTACACTATCTGTTGTTTACATAAGTACACACGTCTCCCCTATGTGATTTCCCACTAAGAGACTGTATCCACTCTGCTCTGAATAATAAGAGCCCGTTAAATCAAATTTTATTGATGTTTTCTCTGTTTACAAAGCTTTTTTGTTAATGTCACTGTTTGTTAAGTATTTACTGGCATTTTTCAGTGTCTTAAGCTATCTGTTCTGCTTGTTCTGGCTTTCTTGCCAAGCAGTGTTTAAGTAACTGGTCTGCTAAGTGTTTAAATCATTCTGTAGAGCCCCCTTGCTGATTTTCTGCTGTTTAAATGTTTTTTTAGTGTCTCAATGCTATTTTCCTGCTGTTTTAAACATTCACTAGTATTTCCGCTGAAACTAGGGTAGCTAGTAGCTGTAGCATAGACCAGATAGAGACTTGCTGCTTCTGGAACTGTTTGTAGTGCTTGTTTGTTCTGAGCATGTTTTCCAGGCCATCTTGGATTGGAATGGGCCTATCTGCACTTTTCTGAGAGAATTGTATTGACTGGGACCTGTCTAGTAGAGGGTGGCCAGTCTAGGACTTGGAATAAGCATTCTCATTGGTGATTCTAAATCTGTTTAAAGTTTTTTGTCAAGATTTTAGCTTCTGGCATTGAGTGTTTGGCCCTGCATTTGAGTTTGCTCATCGTGCATCACTATGCACTGCCACTCAGCTGTGCGCCAGAGCCGGACAGTTAAATTCAACAATCTTTCCCTAAAACCCAGGCATAAATATCCATCCACTGATCTCCTCCATGACTGATTCTGAATAGCCACCCCTAGTGACAACAGTCTTCTACCTAGCATTACGGACAGCTGGACTACTCTTGTTCCTCCTGCCACGTTTGTCGACTTGGGTCACTTGAGCAATTGCCCCATGTACACAGACAACCTAATACTATTTACAACAAGAATGTAGAATCCATGCTCTCTCTCACTCAAAACAGTAACATGGAGAAAATTGTCAACTCACCTGCAACTACATATGTTCACAGTACCACTACTCATAGACATTGCATGCATCAAACACGTAAATCCACAGACGTGGAGGTTCTCTCAAAAAACTTACCAAAACACCAGAGACCTCCAAAGCACAATACTGCTACAGCTAACACAGTCCCCAGAGCACCATAACACATAGCAACACCAGTGCCTCACCCGCCAAGCCAGTAAGGCATAACACTCAAAAAACAAATGTTCTTGTCATTGGAGACTCAATAGCGAGACACACGGATGTCCTGTTCACCAGGATGGACAAGGAGAAAGTCATTGTCGTACTGTCTGGTGCCAGGATTCGTCAGATCATGCATGCACTCAGGTCTGTCAGCAGCAAGCACCATTATGACTCTGTCATAGTTCATGTTGGTGTGAATGACCTGAGATGTACCTCACTGGACTATATGAAGAGAGACATGGCTGAGCTCTCTGAGTATGTGTCCCAGGCAGGTATGTCCCTAGCTTTGAGCAGCATACTACCCTCACCTAGAATGATGCCACAGTTTAAACAAAAAATGATTGATTTCAATAATTGTCTCAGTTTTTGGTATCATTCAAAGGGGATCCAGTTCCTCTCAGCCTGAGAAACCATGGTCGACAAACCTTACGGCTTTGTCAGAGATGGCTTTCACCTAGCAAGTCTAGGCATTTGGCTGCTGGCAAAGGCTCTTACATCCCCCATAGTGCCTTTTTTAGGCAAGGTCTTGAAAACAACATTACCAACATGAAATTAACCAATAAGAACAAAATAAGGGTCATGCTGCTAAATGCTAGGAGCTTAAACCAAAAACTGCACTCCCTGGTAGCACCTCTATCACTAGAAGACGTAGATGTCTGTGCAGACACAGAAATCTGGTTCAAGGCCTCAGAGGATACCCCAGCCTTGCACGGCTACAATGCCTTCCATACCCTTAGACCGCAAATGAACTTGTGAAAACCAAAGGAGGTGGTGTTTCAATCTATATTAGAGATATATTCACCTCCCATCTGGTTAGACTGGATAACACCATGGAGTTACTCCAGGTCCAGGTTGCGGTGGGTAAGATTCCCATTCAAGTCATAGCCAGTTATAGATCCCCCTCCATGGGTCATGACACCCATGAAGCCTACTTAACCAAACTGGAGACAATCCACATTTTACAGAACACATTGGTTATGGGGGATGTCAATTATCTCACCATCAACTTGGAAACCTATGCTAGCCCTATCTCACTAGCACAAAAGTTCCTTGACTTTGTTAATTCAAATGCCCTAGAACAGAGTCCATATCCTGACAGAGGGGAGCAAACATTCTTTATCTGTTCCTCAACAACATGTTAAAAAGATGCACTGTAGCAACTGTCGGACCCTCATTAGTTAAAACTGACCATAGATCATTCACCTGTGAGCTGACACTAACACCAGAACTTGCAAAGGGTTAAATCAGACTAAAAAACTTCACCAAGGCAAACTATACCCTCCTAGATCAAGTTATAAATGCATTCTAAGCCCCACACCAAGCTGGAAGTGGTAACTATGCCAAGGCTTACACTAAAGCCCTGTATAATAACTTGAATAACCTTGTAAACTTGTCAGTATCAGAAAGAATCAAAGCCAGAGCCCCAATTAAAAACAAGCCACTATGGTGGACCTCTACCATCAACAAACTTCACAATAAACACAAAACATTGCTGTCCAAGAAAAGAAAGGCAAGGCTCCAACAATGAATAAGCACCCTCCTCAGCCTCAATAGTCAAATAAGACAACTTGTCAAATCCTCCAAGGGCTCCGTTGAAAGAAACTTACAAGTACTGCCAAAGATAACCATAAGGCCTTTTACTGCTATGTACATACCCTAAAGGGTAAGAGCCAAGTGTGTGCAGAACTAGTGGCCAATGCTATCACACACTGACCCCACAGAGATAGCAAACATCTAAGTGGACAGGTTTGGTGAAAATTTCACTCCCTTATCCCCTTCTAACAATCAACAAACCTTCCCCCAACCCCCCCCCACCACCACCCTACATATCTGAAGAACAGATCCCCAAAGCCTTGTCCAAGGCAAAAAATACAGCCTCTATGGGACCAGACAAAATCCCAGGCTGTCTTCTAAACAGGCTAAAACATGAACTATCATCACCACTAAGTGCCCTTTTCAATCATAGCATAACCACAGGCTTGTTCCTGCAGAGTGGAGAACAGCAACAGTTATTCCACGCCACAAAGGTGGCCTAGCAACAGAACTGGTGAATTACAGACCCATAGGCCTAACTAGCCTAATCTCTAAGGCCATGGAACATATCATTATGGACCTTATAAATAAAGGCATAGGTGACCTCCAAATTCTGAACCCTACCCAATTTGGCCTCGTGAAGGGTAGATTCTGTCTATTAAATCTGGTAGATTTCTTTGAAAATGTGACCAAGGCCATTGATGAGGGCAAATCTGTGCACACAGTATACCTCAACCTGGCAAAAGCTTTTGACACAATCCCACATTCAGGCATTACCAATAAACTTAGCAAACTGAATGTAAACCCCATTGATGTAAGATGGGTTGCCAACTGGTTCACAAATTGGACACATGCTAACAAAGGTGGTGTCTCCAACCAGCAGACCTGTTACAACTGGGATGCCACAGGGGTCAGTGCTGGGCTCCCTACTGTTTGGTATATACTTCTCAGAAGTTCAGGTCAAAATTAAGGGGTTGTGGCTGACCAAGTTTACAGACGACTGCAAACTGGGTGCAATCATTGAATCCCCAAATGATGTCAGTATACTTCAGGATGGTCACACACAGACCAACGACTGGTGTATAAGTCATATTCTCAAACGGAATGTAAAGAAATGCATCGTCATTCCCTTTGACACAAACAATGTCCCTTCACACTATCAAATCAACAACAATACCCTAAGTACCCATGAAGTGGTAAGGGAACTGGGATCACAGGTTGACTGTTACCTGGACTTCGACCAACATGTGTCTACCTTAGTAAGGAAAATTTTCCATGTAGTACATTTGTTTAGTAAAGGCATCACCTCAAGAGTAAAAGAAGTTATAACCCCCTATACTCGGCACTTATCCAGCCCATAATTGAGTATAACACCCCATTCAGCATGTGCCATACTAAGCACCTGCAGCAGTTAGCGAGACCTCAGAGGTCTCTAACAAGGAAGATCCAGCATGTACCTTACACAGACCAACTAAAGTCCTTGTCACTATATTTCGTATTGTTTAGACTTCTTAGGGGAGACTTATGCCTGGCAATCACAGATCCAAACCTAAGTTATTTATTTATTTTATTTTACATTTGTTGACCGGGAATGTCTGACTGAGCCAAAGACCTTTTTCAGCAGAGGCCCGGGGAGAAAAGCTCCAGTAAATACATATAGTAATTAATCAAACAATGAACAAATATTATACAATTGGCATTAGCATATGCAGCTACATTACAGCCACAGCAATATTATACAAGAAGTAGTATGTATAGAAAAGTTAACATAGGAGAAAAGATTTTTGCAATTGATCTAAACAAGAAACAAGATATAGTACAAGTAAAGTGAAGAGGAAATGCCTAGATTAGAGAGGTAGGAGTAGAAATTTTCAAGGAGGGTTAGAGCATTAGCAGATCCATTTCCTGTTAAGGTATTCTTTTAGAGTTTGTTTAAATTGTTTGGGATGCATGTTTGTTCAAATTTTGATGGGAAGTTTATTCCATTCCATAGAGGGATGGTAGCTGTATAAGTTATGTCCAGATTTTGATTTGGGCTTATAAATTTTTTAAGTGGTCAAGGGAAGAGCTTCGGAGGCTCCTTGCAGGAGCATAGTGGGAGATGATAGAGTGTAAGGTTGGACAGAAGGATGGCTGGTAAAGAACTGAGTGTATGGTTTGGAGCTGGGAGACAAGGAGGAGGTGGGGTACTTCTAGCCAATTTAGATATCTAAGAGAGAGACAGTGATGTGATCTATATGGTTGTTGGGTTGCAAATCTAGCTATTTTGTGGTATGTAGTCTCTAGTCTTGAAAGCAGAGAGGAGTTTAGGTTAGTAAGGGTTCGCGAGCAGTATGTTATGCAGGGAAGAAGGTAGGCATGCGTGAGGGCTATTCTAGCTTGCTGAGTAAGAAATGTGTTATTTTTGTAAAGTAGACCTAGTTTAAGGTGTGTTTTCCTGATACAATTATTAATATGGAGGTCAAATTTTAGTTGATCATCTATTGTGATGCCAAGGAGTTTTAAGCTAGGTTCAACTGCAATTTGAGTCTTGTTTAGTGACTGGATAGTAAAATAAGTTTTTATGTGTTTTTAGGGTTAAAGATGAGTTGGTTGTTTGAGAGCCATGTTTCTACTGAGGTAAAGGAAGACTGGGTAGCTGTTAAAAGTTCAGAGTGGGAGCTTGCTATTGTTATGACTGTGGAGTCATCAGCGTATTGTATAATAGAAGAGAGAGGGCAGGTGGTATACAGCAGGTTTGTGAAGATGTTGAAGAGAAGTGGCCCTAGAATGGATCGTTAAGGGACACCTATATGAATTGAAAGGGGAGTAGATAAAGCAGAGTCCCATTTTAAGATTGGCATCTGTCTTTAAGGTAGCTTTCAAATTATGCCACTGTTGTGGGGGAGAAGTTAAGGTGAGACAGTTTATTTAGTAGTAGAGAGTGAGAGACAGTATCAAAGGCTTTTGAGAGATCAAGAAAGAGACAGGAAATTCACTTTTCGTCATCTCTGGCTGCAGAAATAGTATTTAGAAAGGTTAGAAATACAGTATAGGTGCTGTGTTTTGGTCTAAAACCATGTTGTGTAGGAGTAAGAAGGTTTTTTTGGGTGAGATGTTCCATAACTTGGTTATATATGCATTTTTCTAGAACTTTTGACAGAGGAGTGAGGATAGCAATGGGTCTAAAGTTGGAGATTTCACTGGAGTTACCTCCTTTGTGGATAGGTAGGATATAGAACTGTTTCCAGATGGACGGCACTTTGGATTCAGAGATTGAGCAGTTAATGATTATAGAGACAGGAAAGGCTAGAGAGTGGGCAGCAATCTGAAGAAAGAAAGATGGGATGATATCAGTGGATACTGAGCATGGTTTTAATTTAGAGAGTAGGATTCGGATGTATGTTGTGGAGATGGGCTTGAGGGAGACGATTTTGGGAGGGGTAGTTGTTGAGGAGGGATCTGGGTTTACGGGGTAAATTTTAGTAGAGTTATTTGAGTTAAAGAGTTTGGATATAGATACAATAAAGTATGCATTGAAGGTATTGGCAGTTTCTACAGGTGTTTTTCTGGGGTAGGGTTGGGTGAGGTAGGGTTGCCAGGGTGGAGTATGTGAGTTATAGCATTTCAGAATTTTTTGGGGTCAGATTTTAGTGCTGTAGGGGGGGGGGTAAAGTAGAATTCTTTTTTGTCTTTGTTGATCAGTCTTTTGACCAGATTTCTTTGTTTTTATATCTTTGTAGGTCATTAGGGTCTTTTGTATTTAGCCATTTTTCAAGGACTTATCTATAGACTTCATGAGGCCTTTAGTACTTTTAGTTAGCCAAGGAGATATTTTAGCTTTTGTCCTAATTTTACAGGGTGGGGCTAGAGAGTTTATGATTTCTAGAAGAGTAGTGTTAAAAGTAATGACTGCTTCATCTAGGGGGAGCTGAGTAAGGAAGTCCCAGCATACTCTAGATAAGAGAGTGTTTAAGGTTTCAGGGTTAAAATCAGAGAGATTGTGTCTAGTGATATATCTGTGTGGTTTAGGGAGATGGTTTGTGTACCTTAGCGCCTTTATGGGTGAGTGGTCACTGAGGGAATCAGGAAGAATTTCAGGATGGTGATATTTTGAAGGGGTTGAGACAAGTATCCAATCTATGAGGGTATTAGTAGTGTGGGTATTGTTAGAGTGTGTAGGTGTAGTAGTTAGCTGAGTAACTCCATTTAAGTTAATATTATGTGGTGATCCTGGGTTATGTAGGGGTAGCCAATTGATGTTAATGTCACAGAGGAGGATTGTTTCATTTGGGATGTTTAAGGAGAGATAGGAAATAATATTTTCCAGTAGTGGAACATTTTTCCCTGATGGGATGTAGGTGGCTACTATTGTAATTGTAGTATAAGTGTTTATTTTAAAGTTAACTGCCAGTGTTTCTGCTGGGGAGGAAGATGGGGTAGGATGTGTAATGGGAGAGATTGTAAGATTGCTAGTGTAGAGTATCGCAACCCCACCACCCTTTTTGTTTTTATGATCTAGGCGAATTATGTTATAACCAGAGGGGAGGATAGCTTTATCTTGGTTATGGGGTTAAAGCCAGGTTTCAATTACTGTGATTATGTCTGGGGTATGAGTAGCTATCCATGCATGAAATTGACTAACTTTGTTTAGAATGCTTCGGATATTAATAGAGTAGAAGGAGATTTGTTTGTGAGGAGTTTTGTTTGTTGGCCAGAGGTAAGAGGAGTATTTGGGGTTGAGAGAAAATGTGAGTTTGGGCCTGAATTTGGGTGTATGTCACCAGCTATTAGTATTGTAGGGGGAAGCATATTCTTTGATAAGAGAGGGTATTAACGGATTAATTTTGTTTTGTTTTTAGAGGATTGGGAATAGGAAGGAGGTATTTTTATTTTGGGAAGTTGAATGTTTGTTGGTAACAGAAGGAGAGATGGTGATGCAATTACTTGAAAAAGTTTGGTTAGCTGGGAGTGGGTTTGTGGGATATTTATGGAAGGAGGGTAATGGTACAGTGGGTGCAGTGAGGTGATGTAAGTGGAGTAGGTGAAATAGTAGAAGGCTGCTTAGGAGTAAGGTATATATGGTGGGATTATGATGCATGAGTGGGTTTAAGATAACAAGAAGGGGAAAGTTTGCTGAGCTGGTGATAAGGAAGATATGAGTTTGGAGTAGGAGTAAAGAAGTTTTGTTAATTATGATTGCTTAGATGAATTGGGGTGGAAAAGGAAAGGATGTTTGGAGAGGTGAAGGTTTATAGATGGAGAGGTGGGGTTTTGGGAGTGGGAGTGGATTCAATTACCTGAGGAAGGGTGATAGTTGTGGAGAGGGGGTGTGGCTATTTGAAGTATAAGTGTAGGAATAGTGGGGGTGGGTGAGAATTGGGGTAGGGTAGAGGAGCGGAGTGAACCCAGAGGGCGAACGGAGCAGGCCAGAGCAAAAAAGGTGAGTACAGCAGAGAAAGTATCAGCCACTGCTGTTAAAACAACTGAAGCAAGAAATTATTCAGTTAAAATCTGAGGGAAAGTAACATATACATACTGTTAGTGTGGGCTTTTGGGAATATGGGAGTGTGTATTTAAACAGGTTTAGAAATAGGGAGTAGGAGTAGTTCAGTAATCTACCTGCATTTAATAGTAAACTTCAGGATAATAATGTTGTCTGGCTATATAATGTTATAATTGTAGATGCTGCCACCTAGTGGTTGAAGGAGATATCACACAAAACAAAAACGAGGACCAGCAAGCAAGGCACCTTGTAATGAAGTAGAATACTTTAATAAAAGTATTAGTTTCTTTGAAACAGACCGGTTTCAGCAAATACAATAGACAGAGCCTTCTTCAGTGTATGGATTTCATACAGAAAATAACCTTTTTATAAATAATTCATCGAATCATGTGATTAATTACAAATGTTCATTAAGACCTGGCTTAAAGAGCCCACCAAGTTTGATAATCCATTTTTTCTCCATGGAATTCAGTAAATCATGCCAACCTAATTTATTATTTCTAGATCTCAAGATTGTATCTATAATGGTAAAACTGAAACATGCATTGTGATGAATTAAAGAATGTTTATATAAGACATTCGTTTCTCTCTTGTTTTTGATATCACTAAGATGCTCAGATATTCAAAGTTTTAAGGGTCTTGAAGTTTGACCAACATAGAATGCAGGACAGTTGCACTTGGCCAAGTAAGTTACCCAATCAGAGGAACAGTTAGCAAAGAATTTTATATTATACACTTCAGGGGTATTTTGGCTAGTGAAACTTTTAGTTTTAAGTAACTTGGTACAATACATGCAGTGTCTGCAAGGAAAGCATCCAAGTAGAGGTTCACCTGATAGTGTAGTTTGGATGGTATTTGTAGTTTTCGCTTTAGAATGTTTGAAATGATTGAAAAAAGCAGATACATTTTTCCCTTTACGGAAGGAAAATGAACATCTGTCACCAAGGATTTCATGAAGTTTAGGTTCACATGTTAATAAGTTCCAATTTTGTTGGACCATATTAATTAGTGTATTTATATTTCATTCATATGTGGTGATAAGTCTGGGTGATTCGGAGCTGGATTTGTTTCTGGTTCTGTAAAGAAGGAGATCTTCACATTTCATCCTATCAACAGTATGTTTGGTATGTACTAAATGACCCATTTTGTAGCCCCGGTCATGAAATCTATGTACTAGATCGTCCCTGAGACATGTGTATATGTGTTGATCAGATCAAATGCATTTAATACGCATAAACTGGGATTTAGGAATGTTTTTTGCAAATGTGGGGAGGATGAAAGCTGGTGGCATGGAGCAGTGAATTATTTTTGGGGAATTTACGATGAATTTCTGTGGTCAGCATATGATCAGATGCGCGCAAACCAAAACATCTAAAAAAATTATTTTATTTTTATCATAGCTGACAGAAAATTTGATTCCCCATTTATTTTCATTCAAATAAGTAATAAATTCCAAAAGATATTCACTATCAGCCCTCCATACCAACCAGCAATCATCCAAATATCTACACCAGATGTCCATTTCTTCAATATAAATATTGTGAGAATTGTCATAAATGACCTGTTCTTCAAAGTAAGCCATGAAGAAATCTGCATATATGGGGGCAAAAGAAGCCCCCATGGCTGTCCCCTTAGTTTGCAAATAACATTTTCCCTTATAGAAGAACACATTCTTGGTCAATACATGTTCTGTCAAACACAACAAAGGGGTATTGAAACCTGGCTTGTATAGTTCAGTCTTGTTAAGCCAGTATTCCAAAGCCTCCAAACCAGCCCAGTGTGGTATGTTGGTATATAATGATTTTACATCTAATGTGCAGAGTAACCAATCTGGCTCAAGCTGTGTGTCGGAAATAATTTGAAGGAGTTCAGTCGTGTCCCTGATCCTTGCTCGGACACATTGTAAAAGCGGCTGTAAGTATTTGGTTAAAAACAGAGATAATGGTTCAGTTAATGAATTTTTACCGGAAAGAATAGGTCTACCTGGAGCATTGTGAAGATCCTTATGTATTTTAGGTAGAAAATATATGTATTGTGGGAAAGGATTGGATTTATCCCAATATGACCATGAAGCATTTAGTCAATTATCCAATGCACAATATTATTCTGAATTATCCATTGATCCAACACCTGTTTTTAAACAACAGATTGATTCTTTTCTCATTTCAGCTATTGAGGAGGGGATTATCACAAAAAATACACAGTTTCAACTTACCATTCCCAATCCTTCAATATTTATATTGAAGAAATGGACATCTGGCGTAGATATTTGGATGATTGCTGGTTGGCATGGAGGGCTGATAGTGAATATCTTTTGGAATTTATTACTTATTTGAATGAAAATAAATGGGGAATTGAATTTTCTGTCGGCTATGATAAAAATAAAATAAATTTTTTAGATGTTTTGGTTTGCCACACATCTGATCATACGCTGACCACAGAAATTCATCGTAAATTCCCAGAAAATAATTCACTGCTCCATGCCACCAGCTTTCATCCTCCCCACATTTGCAAAAACATTCCTAAATCCCAGTTTATGCATATTAAATGCATTTGTTCTGATCAACACACATACACACGTTTCAGGGACGATCTAGTACATAGATTTAATGACCGGGGCTACAAAATGGGTAATTTAGTACATACCAAACATACTGTTTATAGGATGAAACGTGAAGATCTCCTTCTTTACAGAACCAGAAATAAATCCAGCTCTGAACCACCCAGACTTATCACCACATATGGATGAAATATAAATACACTAATTAATATGGTCCAACAAAATTGGAACATATTAACATGTGAACCTAAACTTCATGAAATCCTTGGTGACAGATGTTCATTTTCTTTCCATAAATGGAAAAATGTATCTGCTTTTTTCAATCATTTCAAACATTCTAAAGCGAAAACTACAAATACCATCCAAACTACACTATCAGGTGAACCTCTACTTGGATGCTTTCCTTGCGGACACTGCACGTATTGTACAAGTTACTTATAGGTTTATAGGTTCATAGATTAGTACTAGGCTAATTGCCCTTGTGAGCCATTTTAAGACTAGCCAATCACCCCATGTGAGAATCAAACTCTGCACCTTGTGTCTGCAAGGTAAACACCTTAACCATTCTGCCATCCTCACATTCCCTTAAAACTAAAAGTTTTACTAGCCAAAATACCCCTGAAGTGTATAATATAAAATTCTTTGCTAACTGTTCCTCTGATTGGGTAATTTACTTGGCCAAGTGCAACTGTCCTGCATTCTATGTTGGTCAAACTTCAAGACCCTTGAAACTTCGAATATCTGAGCATCTTAGTGATATCAAAAACAAGAGAGAAACGAGTGCCTTATATAAACATTCTTTAATTCATCACAATGCATGTTTCAGTTTTACCATTATAGATAAAATCTTGAGATCTAGAAATAATAAATTAGGTTGGCATGATTTACTGAATTCCATGGAGAAGAAATGGATTATCAAACTTGGTGGGCTCTTTAAGCCAGGTCTTAATGAACATTTGTAATTAATCACATGATTCAATGAATTATTTATAAAAAGGTTCTTTTCTGTATGAAATCCATACAATGAAGAAGGCTCTGTCTATTGTATTTGCCGAAACCGGTCTGTTTCAAAGAACCTAATACTTTTATTAAAGTATTCTACTTCACTACAAGGTGCCTTGTTTGCTGGTCCTCGTTTTTGTTTTGTGTACTGTCTCCTTTGGGACCCTGCAGCTGCCGTACTCGCAGAGGTTGTATCATTCCTGAAGGAGATATCAACCTGAGGGATTAGCAAGAATAGCTTCTGTAAGAATTTATTAAGGTTAAGTAAGGACTGGAGGGGGGAGAGTGGCCAAGGGTCTGCGATAGGCTGCTAAAAACATTGACTCGGGAAGGCAGGCTAGTACATATAAGTAGTATAAAAGAAAAATATTGTACAGGTAATTAGCCTTAAGCTACATACATTGACAAGGTTCAGAATTGGGGGATTCCTCTCTGCAGTAACTTTCTGTGAAGTCAGGCTAGCAGGTAAAGTTCAGAGAAGTCTTCTAGGTTTCACAGGAGGTAAATCCATTTACTTGAATGACAGGGAGGGAGCACCCGGGGATGGTTAACTGTAAGAGAGAGAGACACAATGTGTTAGATAATCAAGCAGATGCAGGGAAGGGGTAGAGAGTTAATGCAGAAATATTGCCTTAACATGAAATGAACTTTCTACATATCCATAAATCAAACGGGACTAGAGCTAATCAGTCCAGTGACCCAAATATGGTCTGTGACTTAAATAGGACATGCTGGAGGGACAGATTTATCTTCCAGTGACTGCCATGTCTTTGGGACAGGCTACTAATTCATTTAAAATGGCACATCTCTATGGCACTGTTCAAGAGGAATCTGGACGAGTGGCTGAAGCACCATAAATTCATACCAGGTATAGAGCCCACAACCCTCCTGCACATGGGCAATCATCACTAAATACAATCTTGGGTATTGACTAGCATTCCTATGGTATTACATTAGGAAGAAATGGCTAGGCTTAAAATGACCTCTAGGTCAATAACCTAGTCATCTCCTATGATCCTATAAAATAAAGTTAGCAAAATGAAAACATGCAAAAAATAATTTAACATTCATTGTACATGTACATGCCAGTGTAACAACATTTTGCATGCATGAATACCAGTAAATCACTTTAAACTGGAATAAATCAGAAACATTATAGCATTGTTTTGGCAGGGTTCCTATTAGAACTCCGAACGCTTGAAATGACGAATGTCATATGGTCACACCATATGTTCGACATTTCAAGAGGTCGAAGGTTAAACATAATGGTGCCATACAATGCAGAATGGAAGAATTTCCCTTTTCTGCACTGTAGTGCGATCTTGGAGTTGGTATATTTAAGTAGGGGGGTGGGGGGTGCAGGGGGGCTTACCCTCCTGCCTGCACCGTTATGGTCAGTTTTTTTGTTTGTTTGTTTGTTTTATTATATATTCGAATGTTTAAACTTCGATTATATGTTGTCGAACATATGGGATTCGAAGTTTAGAAAGTTTGAATATATATAATATAGACCAATTTTTGTAGTACACTACAGGTCTGACGGTTTTCTTTTTTTTTATCATTAGTTATATATCACAAGACATTCATGAGCAAACTATTGTACTTTATGTCCTTAGTTGGCATTTAACAATGCTGACGTATTTTTCATATATTTCTTCAAAATTATATTTAAGAGGCTTGGTAGTATCAGTCTAAAGTATTTGAATATCAGCTTACACATACTCAAGACTCAAACTGATAAACATTTCTCATCTGCCATCCTGTCAGTGTAATCTTTTGTATGAAATTATAACTCTAAATCATATTCCATATGGTAGATAAAATCAGACTTTTTATGTTGCCTCATAAAAAAGTCAACACTGTATTCCCCAATGCCATGAGACAGTTCAGGGCTTAAATTTTAACTTCTACTCCACAATTTTCCATCACTGGACTTTGACTGTGAGGCCAGAAAGCTTCTACTACATAAACTTGTGAATTATTGTCCCTGCAAACGTATAGATCATTGCCTCTGAGAATGTATCACTGCCTCTACGACTGTCTTAAACATCATTTCTGTGAATATCTCTAACTACACTGTCACCTCTAGTTTTTCCAAGGTACACTGTATATTTGTTTTATCATTCATAGCTGTTCTCTAATAGACCTCCCCAATATGTTAGACTGTTGAAATGACAAAACTTGAAACAAGAAAATGTATCTGTTTTATACACGTGATATAGCTTAATCTGACATGCTGGTTTCATTCTAACGAGTCAAGCATTTGACTCACTAAGCAATCCTCTTAACTCATTGCTTCCTACATGAGTACAGTAGAGTTCTTGTGTATCCTGTCATCTTTACAGGAGAGGACCCTTCACTCTTTAAGGGAGTTTACTTATTAGATTTTTCAAATAACAACTTCTGATATTCTGGTACTGATACAAAAGTAAAAGAAAGGCAGCAAAGTGACATCTATAAGCTGCCATTATTTATGAAACACACGTAGTGAAATAGTCGGCATGGGATTTGCAGAGATGAAGTTAAGATGTCTTTTGCAAAAAGTTATGAAACCCTTTCCATGATTACATTAATAATACAAACATGGAGTAGCGCACTACCATGCTGGGGTGCTGTACATCAGCAGTGGGTGTTAGTAAAAAAAAAAAAAACTGACATTAAAACATGATGGGTAATATGAAGATATTCTGAGTTACAAATGTTGTTTCACAAGGCAGTCATAAGCCTTAGCAACATTTTCATTGCTGCATCATTTTCTTAAAAGGTACATGACCTACAGATGAAGGTATGATGACATCTTATAAAAAAAAAAAAACTCTTTGTTGCCCCTGATACTTAATATCAGAACATATAGTCTTGTCCCATGGAATGATGGGATCATTGACCCACTTCCATGAAACCAACAATGTCAAATTCCAACATTGTCGAAATACGACTCGTCGTACACATCGGAATGGGCTTTAACATAGGACGAGATGGGGGCAAGATTCTTACTTCGACAATGTCGGGTTCGACATTGTCGGCATTTGGCCTCCAGACTCCGAATAAAGTGGGTTCGACTGAACCCACTTCGAACTTCTGATTGTCATATATATATATATATATATATATATATATATATATATATATATATATATATATATATATATGTGTCTGTGTGTGTGTGTGTGAGTGTGTGTGTGTGTGTGTGTGTGTGTGTGTGTGTATACATATATATATATATATATATATATATATATATATATATATATATATATATATATATCTAGTGTCAGCTAAATCCACAAATACGAACCACCACTTAGAAGTATAAAATGATCACAAGCTTTATTCCAAAAATAAAGCGGTATTAAAATGTTAGCGCTTTCATTTAAATGAATATTAAACTTCTTCAGACATCATTTTAGATTTTTCCCTCCATTTTAAATACATTTCCTTATAGTGACATCATTTCCTCTTAATCAAGTAACATTTCATTTAAAGCAATATTCAGTTTTAAAAAAACACAACAATGCTGCACCATTCATGCATATAAAACCTTATTCAACTCTAAATTCATTACAAATTATCTATTTATTTCCTTTGTGAAACACATTTATTTTATCTTACTTCTTTTTAACGTATTAAGCTTCAAGACTGGAGTTATAGAACTCCATTTATTGATTCCCAGCCAGCTGTCTGCTTGTAACCTTACTTGCCATTCAAGCTCTCTCAATTCTAATAACAAGCCCCATGCTTTTTTATCATCTATTACCACACTGTCAATAATGATGTAGCTAAATTGGTGCCCTGGATGGTATTTTACATGCTTTGCCAAGGCATTAGATAAATTATTTTTTCTAATGGCATATTCATGCTCATATACACATTGGGAGAGTTTTATCTCCGTTTTTCCTATGTAAAAAGCTGAACATAATTTGCACTTACTTAAATATACCACTGCCTTAGATTCACAACTGTATTTTCCTTTTATCATATATTTTTGTTTCTTATAATAAATTCATTATTAATTTCTATTTTGTGGCACCATTTACATGCACCACACCTCCTCATGCCATGCAGGACACTTTCACTATAATTCCCTTTATACTGGATTAATTAATTCTCTTTATACTGGATTAATTATTTTTAATTTTTCCCTCTCCTGTTAACAATACATGGCTAATGGCTTTACACCTAATATGTTTCTAAACTCTTCTTCTTCATTTAATATGAGACAGTTTTTTTCAAAAATCCATTTAAGTAGTCTGAAGTCTTCACTATATGTTATAATCAGTGCTTCTGAGAACTTATTATTGCTTCTCTCAACTACATCTTGTATTCTGTGTGAATCAGAATTATCTATTATTGTTTCTTCTATATCATGTGTCCTCATTTCACTTAAAATGTTTTCCTTATGTAAAATGGGTTTAAAATAACCTATGTCTCTTTTGATTCTGACTTCTTCTATGATTTCATCAGTGAATTCACCTGGGTATGCCCTAGCACAAAACATAGACCGTAGATTGATGCATTCTTCAATGAAGTCTTGTTTTTTTGTCATCCGGGCAGCTCTAACTACCTGCCCTTTTATCACAGATCCTTTTTGGTGTGCTGGATGGGAACTGTTATAGTGCAATAAACTATTCGAATAAGTTTCCTTCCTGTATATCTGCGCTATATATTTTTCCTCTGTGTTGTCTTTTATGAGTTTAATATCTAAGTATTCCATAAAATCAAGCCTAACTTTCCATGTGAATTTCAAAAAGGTTGTTGTTCCATTAAAATACTCCAGAAATTCTTCTAGGATGCTTCTAGGCCCTTTCCAAATTATACTTATATCTTCCTGGAATCTGAAATAAGATTTAAGATATTTCTGGAACTCAGTAATAAACACATATTTCCTTTCCCAATATGCCATGATGATATTCGCATATGCTCCCCCACATGGTGATCCCATTGCGATGCCTCTATTTTGCAAATAGTAGTTACCATTAAACACAACATAGTTGTTGTTCAAAACTAATTCAAGCATCTCTACTAATAAATTGGCTTTATCCTGGATTATGTCATTTGTATGTAAGATCTTATTAGTCCATTCAACTCCTATATCCTGCGGAATGACTGTATATAAGTCACATACATCAATAGTGACCAATATGTCTTCCTTGTTATATTCTATGCTATTCATATGCTGTAAGAAGGACCAAGAATCCTTACATATTTGCACTTCATTTCTCAGAATGCGTTTTAATTCAAAATCAATGTATTTCGCACATGCCGATGTGATGGAATCTTTTCCATCGACTAGTGGTTGCATAGGCGGATTGTTAATAGATTTATGTATTTTTGGTGTCCCAAAAATACTGGAGCTCTAGGAGGTGAAACATTTAAATAATTGTACAAATCTATATCAATCCTTCTATCTATAAACATGTCATTTAATTTCATGTAAACTTTTTTGTATGCCCCATTCAATTCATTCAAGGAAACGTTTTGATACGTATCCGTATCCAAGATGCCTTGCATTCTTTTGTTGTAGTCATATAAATCCATGATGACTGCCCCCCCCCCCACCCTTATCCGGTTTCATTATTCATATTTTTTCTTTCTGTAAATGTGATGATGTAAACTGTTTATTTTCACTTAAGTTGTTCACAATTTTCTTATCACATTTATACTTATTCAAGTTCTTAAGATCTATTTCACATATCTTTTCATAAAGGTGACAAACGGGGATGGAGGGGTGGGTTGTATGTACTACTAATACTATACATACTACTATGTCTCAGTATTCTACTTTGGTACAGCAATTTCAAATTAATTTTCCTTAAATATAATTTTAAATCTAAAACAGTGTTCATGAAATGCTTTGTACTGCTGGCACAAATGTCATCTCTTTAGCAAGTAAATCTGCTACTTCACCATCAACATGCACATTTGAAAAATTATACACTTTAAAATCTTCATTTTCAATTTGCACTACAACGCATTCATTTTCACTTCTAATGTCAGAATCAATACCAGCAATACTGATCATGTCATTTTGTTCATATTCATAAACATTCAAGTCCTCCAATGTTTGTTTTTGGGCCTCGCCCCTTGAAACCTCACTTGTTGCTTGTTTATATATTGTTGTGGGTTGTTTTTATTGTTTTTAATCCTCTCCGATCTCGTCAAGGTCGAGTAGTTTTGGTTACAGAAATTCTGGTTATCACCATGACTCTCCATTTCTCCAGCTTCTGTTATACTTTCATATGCTACTCTTTTTTTGTTGTTTATATTTTTATTATTGTTGTTCCGATTCTGGGAAATTGGAGGTCTCGGATATGCTAAACCATTTGCATATTCATTTATATCTCTTTTCAATTTGCCAATCTTTCCACTCTTGAGCTTTTCAATATGTTGGTCTATACTATTGTAAATTCAAAGATGTTCATATTTACATTGCTCATATTGATTGTCTTCCCTAATGGCATTATACATAGCTGCCACCTCTTTGCTCAATTCATCTATTACTTTTTTTGTTGTTTTTTACAAGCAGTTCTAGAAATTCATAACCAAATCTATCAAAAAGCTTGAGCAGATCAATGTGCAATGCAGAGTTTTCTATCAGCCCTGTGGGGAAGCGCCACATACGCAACCCCTTGGGAATGACTTTCACTCTCGTGCATTCACCTATGTAAGCATTCTCCAATTGTAATTTTTTACATTACATGAGCTTGTTGTTGTCACCTCACAGTAAGATGCTGTCCGGATCGATTCTCAGCTAGAGCATCTTCTGCATGGAGACATGTGTGAATGGGCATGCCTTCATTGAAGGTTGTGCATCAGGGCTGGTAACTCGGCAATTAAAAAACAATTACCAATCATTAGTGGACCAGAGTTCCACTGTGGTGACCCCTAACCGGGAAAAGCTGAAAGACACAACAACAACAACATGAGCTTGTTATCAAAGTCAGAGTGATTAGCGTTTATTGTCCCTTCTCCTTGAGTTTCTTTGAAAGAGAATGCTGTTGTTAACCAGTTGTTTAATTTCAGCACCTCTCTTCTCACGCCATTGCTGTTAAAATTCGGTCGATTCTCTTCCATTGCACATGCTCCTTTTCCTTGATTCCCACCATAGTTAGTTTGTAGCTCCTCACTGGTGTTCACTCTGCTGGACCCAGGAAAACTATGTTGTGACCTAAGGCATTGTGGTGTAAAGTCAAATGTGACTTCTGAATTAATGCTACTAGTTGTACTGGTGTTTTGAGCAGGCTGCCTGCCAAAGTTGCCAGTATTTCCACTCATACCCATCTTTTCATAGATGTTGTCAATCCATTGTGTCAGTTGCATGAATAGGGCTGTTAACTGTCCTATAGACCCTTCGGTCCCTCCATTTACTGGCCGATCATTAGACAAATTGTTCTCTTGGGAATCAGTCGACCTGTTGCTACTTTCCATGACAAACTGAATAAAAACCACAAACTGCATTGATAAACTTACAAAAACAAAAAAGCAGGCAACATTTCAGCTAAATCCACAAAGACGAACCACCACTTAGAAGTATAACATGATTGCAAGCTATATTCCAAAAATAAAACTGTATTAAAATGTTAGCAGTTTCGTTTAAATGAATATTAAACTTCTTCAGACATCATTTTAAATTTTTCCCTCCATTTTAAATACATTTCCTTATAGTGACATAATTTCCTCTTAAACAAGATTTAAAGCACTATTCAGTTTAAAAAAACACACAACAATGCTGCCCCATTCATGCATATAAAACCTTATTCACCTCTAAATTCATTACAAATTATCTATTTATTTACTTTGTGTGCAATGGAAGAGAATCGACCTAATTTTAACAACAACGGCGTGAGGAGAGAGGTGCTGAAATTAAATGACTGGTTAACAACAGCATTCTCTTTTAAAGAAACTCAAGGAGAAGGGACAATAGATGGTAAGCTCTCCGACTTCAATAACAAACTCATGCAATGTAAAAAATTACAATTGGAGAATGCTTACCTAGGTGAATGCATGACAGTGAAAGTCATTCCCAAGGGGTTGCGTATGTGGCGCTTCCCCACAGGGCTGATAGAAAACTCTGCATTGCACATTGATCTGCTCAAGCTTTTTGATAGATTTGGTTATGAATTTCTAGAACTGCTTGTAAAAAACAATAAAAAAAGTAATAGATGAATTGAGCAAAGAGGTGGCAGCTTTGGATAATGCCATTAGGGAAGACAATCAATATGAGCAATGTAAATATGAACATCTTTGAATTTACAATAGTATAGACCAACATATTGAAGGGCTCAAGAGTGGAAAGAATGGCAAATTGAAAAGAGATATAAATGAATATGCAAATGGTTTAGCATATCCGAGACCCCCAATTTCCCAGAATCGGAACAACAATAATAAAAATATAAACAACAAAATAAGAGTAGCATATGAAAGTATAACAGAAGCTGGAGAAATGGAGAGTCATAGTGACAACCAGAATTTCTGTAACCAAAACTACCCGACCTTGACGAGATTGGAGAGGATTAAAAACAATAAAAACAACCTGCTGTGCCACCCCACACTCCCCCCTTATTTAATATTCTCACTCCAGGGTTGCACTGCAGTGGAGCAGGGGCTATATTCCATTTTCGACCAAATGAACTTCAACCAAGTGAGCTTTCAGTCAAGTGAGCTTTCAGTGAAGTGCAATGCCTGGTATAATTTTCGACTAAGGGTAATTTGACCAAATGTATGGAATCCATACATAGATATATATATTTATATCTATCTATCTATCTATATATATATATATATATATATATATATATATATATATATATGTGTGTGTGTGTGTGTGTGTGTGTATGCATGTATAATTTGCATAGATTTTACCATATCACCAAACAGCAGTATGCTACCCCCCTTGTGTTACACATTATTGGAAAACTCTCAAACAGGTGAATAATTCTTCCAGTGATACATTGGATCTATCTTGCACAACATACGCAGATATGATCTTTTATTTGGTCTTAGCACTTGTAACTTTTGTCAAATAAAGTGCCATTTTTCTTTTATAAATCTGCAGTATAAAATCAAAATCTACTGGCAAGTTTTTGTTACTAACACCAGTCTGTAGCTCATAGCTACTACCAAACTTTCATATTTCACTTTTTTTTGTAACTAATATAATTTATCAGATATTGCAAATCTTATGAAGGGTGTTTTCAGTAAAATATTTTGAAGAAAAGTTCTCAGGAAGCAACTGGTTTCCTATCTTAGAATACCTCAGGGAGCAAGAGTATTAATTAAGTTCCTACTGCTCTGGATTGAATGAGTTAAACCAAGTTCTCTCAAAGCATGTTTTATAATGATATTGTACAAATCCCACTTCCTAGCTTAAATGCAATAAATATCCCACTTATACACTACGTTTCAGTCCTGCTTTTGTAAACTCAGCAAAGAAACCACGTGCATGGTCTCAACCAGGGCCGCCCTTAGATGTGATGGCATCCATGGTGTCCCCTCCCAACACACATTCCTTAGTGCTTCAGCCCAGTTTCCCCCAATCCTGGCCTCACCACACCATCCAAGACAACAGTATAATGACAGTGGAAGAGTTAACAGAATTAAGCCAGGCCCACAGACAGAACAGGATCATGGTCAAATTGGGCCCTAGGCAGGGTAATGGACCCGCCACCCCCAAAATATTTCCAGCTTCCAAGTACATGACTCTTTTCCCCCCAATTACCATATGTTCTAAACTGTTAGTACACATAGTATTTCTTTCCTTACTTTTGAAATGATTACAAAGATGTCGATTTAATTTAAACTTTGAATCTGTTAATCCTTTGCTGACCAGGTTAGTCCCACTAGACTTTAACCCCTTGTCAAGGGAGACCCAAGGTGGTATTTATACTACTAGGAAACTTTAACCAGAGCTTCAGGGAACTTACCCTACTGTATTTGATAGGTGTTGTTGGATCTTTTGCGTTCACCTGAGCTATCGCCAATTCAGGCTGATGGGGCCTTGGTTTAACTTACCATCTGAAGGGCAACACGCTCAAGAGTGCAGCAATCTCATTATGACACACTGCACTGTCAGCAATCCATCTACCTGGTGTGAGAGTAGAACCCACAGTCTTCTGCAGCAAAGGCAAGTGTGCTACCTGTTGCAGCACTAACGCTGCTTTCAAACTTTATACCATAAACAGTGATGGCCATTTGCTAACAAAACAAAACAGTTGCACACTGAAAACAGAATTAGCATGAGCAGCAGTAAACATCTCTCTTCAATTGAAGCCCTCATTCATTGAAAATGCAATGAACTCATATTCATTCAAAATACATCAGTGCTTACATATATAGAAAATACACCTGGCCAATGGCAGATTCAGTGCACCTTGGTCCCGTGGCTGCTTTCAAACTGTTAGACAACTGCCTACATTTTTATAACCTTGCATAAAAGCACGTGCTCTTTAATTCACTTTCCTGATTGTTTTAAATTTATTTCTTGTTTATTACAGCCATGTTTGTTAGAGTGCAGTTTATATTTGCATTTTTGAACATTTCTTCTAGTAAGTAGGGAAAAATGTATACACCAATAATGACAAAGGTGCCAATTTCAGAACATTTCAACCAACTCTTCAGTGATTTACCTGAGGGTCTGGCAGGTAGTTGATATAGAAGACTAAGGCTCTTCCTACCTATAACCAAGACACAGGATTTGATGCTGCTTAAGTACTAACTTAATTAAAAAAACTGCCGTCTCTAACTAGGGTATTTCTCACACACATACCGTGTATACACACACAAACACATACAGACACACAAACACTTCAGTATCTCTACTTGCTATTTCCATCCTACACACACACACACACACACACACACACACACACACACACACACACACACACACACACACACACACACACACACACACACAAACACACACACACACTCACACACACATATCTGTACCTGATATATTTGGGTGGTGCAGCAGTTAGCATTGTCCCCTCACAGCAAGTGGTTCACCGCTCCAGTTCTTGGCTGGGGTGCATTTCGTGCAGAGTTTGCATGTCTTCCCTGCATTTGCGTGGGTTTTCTCCCACATTTCAAAGACATGCGCCTGGAGCATTTCTCCCCTGGTCTCCACTGAAAATGGGGTCTGTCCTAGTCAGAGTTTCCTGGTAAATAAATGTTAAATAAATAAATATTTCCATCCTAGATGCCCTCCAAATCCAATATATTGCCCCATCGAAAAATCTAATGCTGCATTATGTTCTAAAAGTTCATCCATTTGGATGTACTCCAAATGAGTGTGTCCATCCAGCATTAAATCCATTGTCTCACTGACTGGCTGTGAAATCAAATCTCTCTCATACTCATGCATGTAAATTTGCTGCTCTCATTGGCTTGATTGCACTGTGCATGTGGATTTGCTTGGATTGGCCAGGTCTAAGAGGACCACAAATTATTAAATCAATGTCATACCACTGAGGAGCAAGAACAAAGTTAACAAATGGATGCGCAGCAGTACTTGGCCAAATAAACTTGCATCTCTTATTTTTAATAAATGTTGTGACATGGCTCCCCCAGCCAGCCCTAGACCCTATTGCACTGCCTAGGTCACAGATTTAATGGGGTATCTGGATACTTTGAGGTGCTTTGTTGAGATTCAACTTTTTATCCAATGATCACATGAACAAGAATCATGACTGAGGAAAGAAATTTAGTCTTGCTTTTCAACTTTCCTATTTTTACTATCCTTTCAACACAACACAAGTGGTCAGTAATACATTGTAATAACTGTGGAGTAAATAATAGAATTAAGGTAAGATTTTGGGGGCCCAGAGGTCTCCAAAAGCCATGTGTATATACATACTAAGAGGTTCATTTCAGAGTCTTTTTCCAACCTTTTGACCCAGTGATGATGGCCTGCAAGATAGAGGAAAGGTTATGCAGGACCTTAAATAATTTTTCCTTTCACCTATCCCTAAGTTTAAAGGGATTACCCTTCTAAGACCCCCTTTGAGTGTTGTTATCATAAGCAACTCTTAAAGGGTAAAGAGACTTTCCAAAAGTGTTTCCTGAGAAACCTGCTGAAGATTCCAGAAGTCTTCACTCCCAGACAATTCTGCCTCTGTATGACAATTATCCTTATTTGCCCCTCAGCCAGACTCCTCTTTCTCTCCTGTTAACTCTGTCCTTTCCAATCTGGCAGCAGAGTACCATGGACTCTTGAGTTTTTCCAGTCATCCAAAATGGTTATTTTGGGAATCCCTTCCTCCTATTTCAGACATAGCTCAGCTTCCTCCATGCCAGCTGCCTCATTTTCCTACATTTCTACAGCACCTTTTTGTTCAAGCAACTATTCTATCCCACAGGGGTAAGAGATTCCACTGCAGAATGTTTTGTTCTCTTGGAAGGAGGGAGCTTTGACACCCATTCTAGACCTGTCCTTTTCTCAACACCTTTCTAAAAGTTCCTTCTTTGAAAATGTTGTACTTCCAGTCTCTGTTTCCTCAGATGCTTCACCAGGCCTTCCTGGTGTCTCTGTTTCTGAAGGACACCTATCACCGCATTCCTATCCACCCTCTCCTCGATAAGTGTTTCTGGATCTCTGTTTCTCCTTCTTGTTATCAGTTCCCTGCTCTGCCCTATGGTCTTCATACAGCACTGTGAGTTTTTACAAAATGTTTTGCTCTGGTCATAGTGTTTTGAAGACTCCATGGTATTCAGATTTTTCCCTAGTCAGATGACCGTCTTATTCAAGTACCCTCTTAGCAGCTTCTTTTGCAGGTCTTCAGTTTATTATGGTCCTTCTTCACAGTGTGGGCTTCACTCTCAATGTCATAAAGTCTATCCTAACCCCTTCACAGGACCAAAGTTTTATGGGATGCAGGAATAAGACCCTGTCAGTGATGACCTTTCTTCCTCTTCTCCTCCTCCTCCTCGCAAGGTCCTCTCCTTGACACCATTCTTCCAGTCAATTCTTCCTCCAGCAGCATCAGGGTACAGAGGTACTGGTCTCCTCAGCATATAGAAAAGCATATCAACAGTGTGGAATTGAGAGCTCTGATTTTAGCTCTTCAGGCTTTGCAGTCCCTCTAGAGTCCAGTTCCCCTCAAGATTTTCATAGACAACACCACTGTCATGCGGTACATAAACAGGGTCACACAGTCTAACCATCTTTGCACACTCAACCTCATAGTTTGGGATCTTGCTACCCACCATCACTGGACTCTTCAGGTGGTTTATATTGTCCCAGCCTACAATTTAGTGGCAGGCAGTGTGAGCCGGTCCAGGACAAATGGTCATGATTATATGCTTCAAAGTGAGGTTTTTCTAACAGTGCCCCTTGGTGGGGTATTCCTGAAGTGGATCTTTTTTCCTTTCTTCTGAACAAACAACTTATAATGTCCTGTTCCTGAGTCCCAAGTCCTCTGGCTTGGAAAGTGGATGCCATGTCTTTTTCTTGGAAAGGGATACTTCTGTATGCTTATCTCCATCTTCCTCTGTTGCCAAAGGTTATAAACAAGGCCGTGTTGGACAGGCCCAAAATCATGTTAGTGACTTAGTTTTGACACATACAGCATTGGTTTCCCCTCCTCTTTCACCTAGCCAGGATCAGTCATCAAAGGTTACCTCAAAGGATGGATCTTCTGGCATAGAACAAGAGCTCTCTCATTCATCCTCATTTTCTCACCCTACAATTGACTCTCTGGGTGGTAGGGTTTTGATTCCTTTTTGACATCAGTTTTCTGAGAATGTGCTTCAGGTTTTGAAGGAAGCCAGAAAACACATTACTAAAAAAATCGTATGTTGTGGAATAGTTTTTTTCTGTTTGGTATCAGTAACATAAACAGGGGCCCTCTTTTAATTGATATTTCTACTGTCCTTTCTTATTTGAGTGAATTGCTCACTTCTGGTCTGTTAAAGCACATTTTTCAGTCATTTCTGATTGGCTGGTTTTGGATCCACCACTTTCCTCTAAATTTGAGGTTAAACAAATTTTGAAAGGCATTCTTCATATTAGACCCCCAAGAAAGTCAATTCCTGCTTTGTGGGACTTAAATTTTGTTTTTGAAACGTTAACTCATCCAATTTTTGAACCAGCAGTTTTTTTTTCTTTTTTGTAGGTGTGTGCCTAGAAGACTGTCCTGTAAGTGGCTCTGAGACAAGAGAGTCTCCAAGGTTTAAGCTCATATGGTGGTTCCTACTTTTCCAGTTTTTCACAGAGACAGAGTCTATTAGGGCCAGCTCTTCTTTGCAGCTTAAAGTGTCCAATGACTTGTCCTTGAATCAGACAAGTCATCTTCTTTTGTTTTTTCCCTCCCCTAAAAATAGCAGTGAGAGGACTCTGTTTTCTTTTGATTTGCATAGACAGCTCAGATATTATAGGTTCATAGGTCTTTACTATGCAAATGACCACAAGGGCCTTTTTAAGACTAGCCATGCATCCCAAATTTCTGACAAGTTCTGATACCCTTGATAAGTATAAGCATGGGCCTGGGAGATGAAACATTTAAAGGTTACCTGTGTCCATTGGAGACATAGGTGCCAAACCAGTTTCCCATCCAATTGTCCAAGTTGCACTTGAATTGGGTTAGGGAGGAACTCTGCTTCGCATGGATGGGGAGCCTGTTCCATAGATGCGTTCATCTCTGGGATACATTCCTATCTCTACAGCAGATCCTATTTATATCACAGGCAAGGTTTAAGTCTTTAGAATGGGTATTTCTAGTGCTGTTTGTTTTGTGGATATGCAGAAGGTCCAGCAGAGTGGGGTCTGACAATGCTCTGTTTGCCAGGCATAGATCTCTCAAAAGCCTGTAGGAGACAGAATACAGGGATAGGGCCCTGAGGTGGCCTGCATAGGACATTGTAATTATGCCCTGTATTCTTTTAGTGAGGAACCTCTGTAGATATTCCAATTGTTGGATATGCCTGGTTAGGTACATAGTAAAGGGGGCACTATACTCAACGATACTTCTGATGAATGCCGAATACAGTGCAACAATGACTTCCTTGGAGTTAGTTGCCATACCTTTGTTTATAAGTTGACCAACATAGAATGATTGCCTCACCACTGTAGACACGTGATGGTCAAAGGCTAGATAACTATCTATGTGGGTCCCTAATTCCCTGACTACTGGGTCAGCTTTAAGAGGTGTGTTGAGAATATGATAGTTACCAGGGATGGATGACTTCCCAAAGATACAGTTGTGCATTTCTTGGTATTTAGTTTTAGTCTATGGCTCTGACATCAGTTGTTTCTCTGTATCAACCCCTCCTGGAGAACATTTGTGTCAGAGTGAGATTTAATGACAGTTCCTAATTTGCAATCATCTGCAAATTTAGTCAGCCAGAGACCACTGACATTGGCCTTGACT
Organism: Protopterus annectens; assembly: GCF_019279795.1. Lineage (NCBI taxonomy): Eukaryota > Metazoa > Chordata > Ceratodontiformes > Protopteridae > Protopterus > Protopterus annectens. The sequence goes on along the minus strand of NC_056748.1, from coordinate 1,092,968,319 downwards.
TCTGAAAAGTAAATGCCAAAAAGGATGGTCCAAGGACTGATCCCAGAGGGGAACCCGCTTGTGACTGGCCTCTTTATAGAGGTAGACTCCCCAATTCTAACTTCCTGGGTCCTGTCTGCAAGACAGTTGGCTATCCAAGGGGTAACATAGAAGTTTGTACCTAACATCTTTAGTTTGTCAACAATGCCCAAGTGGGGTATTGTGTCAAATGCCTTGGCCAGGTCAAGATAGGCAGTGTGAACAATTTTGCCCTCATCCATTGCTTTGATGACCTTCTCAAAGAAGTACACCG
>NC_056748.1:1092798027-1092953027 GCF_019279795.1 Protopterus annectens | reverse complement strand
ACTGAAGAAGGTAAACCCACATCTTGTCTATGGCTTACAATTCATTATAATGAGATTCAATCAAATGAGTTTTCAATATTTAAAAAATTCAGTATTGTGGTCTTGGTCAAATGAAATTCAGTCAAACGAAATTTCAGTCATGTGAAGTAGACCCATATATATATATATATATATATATATATATATATATATATATATACATACACACACACATATATATATATATATATATATATATATATTATTTATTTATTTTTTATTTTACATTTGTTGACCGGGCTAATCCAGCTGGATATATGTCCATTTTCAGCAGAGGCCCAGGGAGAAAAACTCCTCAAAAATACAGTAAAATATTATATATAAAAAATAATATTTCACAGGTGCAAGTACAATACAAAATTAAGCTATATTATACATGATAGATTATACAGATGTGAGTAGATTAAAATATAAGGAAATATGTTCACTTCAAAACACATTTGATTGCAGAATCTTATGATATGTATCTTTTGTTAACTTAGTAGGTAGTCTAAATGACATTTCAGGGATATTGATAGAGATTCTAATCAATTTTAAGGCCTGTTATATTTATGGTTTTCAATAGGCAGTTAGTATATACAGTAATAAGACAGGTATCTTTGTAAGAAATGACATGAGAAGTTAGTCTGTGTTCACACAGGGGCATAACCAATGGGATTTAAGGTAGGTTTTAAGCCTGATTTTAAATTGTGTTAGTGAAGAAAGGGAGGTCAGGTCACTGGGGAGAGAGTTCCAGGTTTTACCCACAGTATTAAAGAACAAAGAGTCATCAGCCTTATTGTAGGTTTTGCCTATTTGTACTATATATATATATATATATATATATATATATATATATATATATATATATATATATATATATATATATATATATATATATATATATATATATATATATATATATATATATATATATATATATATTAAAAACAAAGAAGCAATCCACTGTGGAACAAAGGGTCTGTGGAAGTAACAAGAACACCAGAAAAGCAAAATAAAATAAAATCCACAGAACCACCATGTCAGAGTAGAAAAAATGTGTAGTTTAATATATGGTTCACGCTTTCATGCTCTTCTGAGCACTTCTTCAGACCAATATAAACAAAGCTATGTTTTAGCTTTCTTTGTATTGGTCTGAAGAAGTGCTCAGGAGAGCATGAAAGTGCTAACCTTACAGCCGAGTGACGTCTCCAGGCGTTTCTGCAGTTACTGCCTACTGTGCCTCTAGGCATCAAATATTGCCTGTTCATATTTGTTTTAATAATTCCAAAACCATGCTACATACAAGGTATCAGACTATTTTATCTTGAACCATACATGATGGTAAACACAACTGTATTGCTGTATGACCTCTGTCAATGATTGTTTGTTAGAACTCTAAGGTAATAACGTCATTTTTAAAGGTTGAAGCCACACCCACTGGGAGTTAAAGGTACACACTCCAAAGGGCTGTACTGCACATTTTATTCTACTCTGACGTGGTGGTTCTGTGGATTTTATCTTGTTTTTTTCTCATAAATATATATATATATATATATATATATACATATATATATATATATATATATATATATATATATATATATATATATATATATATATATATATATATATATATATATATATATATATATATATATATATATATATATATATATATATATATATATATATATATCTTCTTTACATTATTGAAATTACACTTCTCCAAAATCTTTAATATTTCCCTCTTGTAGGTGTTTTCTCTAGTCTCTAGAAACCAGTTTTTATGTTCCCCTTACTAGGGTGTCATAATGTGTTCATGGCTTGGGAATGACAACCACAACAAGTAATTTCACCACTTCTTCACAACTTTAAAATCTACTGTTTCTTATCTAAGACCACACATTAGCCAGGATAGCCCCCTCTGATACAAATAGCATAACTTCTGACAGGCTAAATCGTACACAGTCTGCGTAGTCTGAAATGGTATCAACATTTAGTCAGTGATGTTCTACCATTTGTTTTTTTTTTCCCCATTCAGAAGTTAGGCTTTTGAACATTAACTTTCTCAACAGGGGATATATGTAGATACACATTCAGCACAACAAGGCTGACTGATTGAAGGAGAAAAAGGATAGGCCATGGTCTGTTAATAAAATTTATGTTACACTGTTTCCAATAATAAATTAAAAAAACAGGAGGTACTTAGAGAAATAAAAAGAAAGGCTAAAAACAAGCAATTTGGGGATGAATCAAAGACATTCTACAGAGAGTTGGGACAGGAAACAAGACCAATTGAAACAACACCAAAAGTAGACAACAATTAATACATTCTGAGGAAATATCTACACAGATCCTGCTGAGCACACCAAAATTACTGAAATGATTAAAGTTAGAAAGGAAAATGTAAGAAATTCTAAAGCAGAGGCTATGGAACAGAATGAAGTAACTGCAAAAGAGAAAGAGACCAGCTTAAGGAAGACTCTCAGATGGAAAACTCCAGTTCCACATGATGTATCCAACGTCTGCAAAAGCTACTAACAGCTTTATACTGTGATGTAGCCTTGAGCTAAAAGTATATGTATACACACTCAGAAATTACACCAGCTCGGTTATCAATAGAAAAAATACACCAAATGGAAACCTATAAAATGTCTTACGAATCAACAACCAATAATGCTTGTTCTAGCAACATATACTAGAATTGATAAAGATGAAGTCTACTGTCCTCTACACTAAGTTCAGTCATAGCTGTATATAGAGCAGGAACCTTAATACAGCATTCACAGAGTACAAGAAAAATGACAGCATTATACATTCATTGATTATAGAATATAAGAATCAACATAAACTATTAATGTGTATTGTAATATAATATGAAAAAATATCATACTACTTTACAACTTATCATGAGAATGGCATTTTTCTACCAGGCTATAAGAATCCAGGGTAATCCTTGTCATCACTATTTCTTTACTTAACATAAGAATCAGATAAAAAAGCTCCAGCAACCAAATACCAAGCCAGGTACGTACATATAAAATTAGAAAAAAAGCTTAGAAAGTCACAGAAGAACATTTTTTTTCAAGTAATTAAACCAATACACTTTCACAAAATTTGCTACATCGGGTTCTATATAGCAAAACAGTAAAACTCATATAAATACTCTTAACTAAATTAACATGGTCGTAAACTTATAAACAGAATACCACATTCACACATTAACATTAAATCATCTGTTTGCTCAGTCTTATCTGCTGTGGTGCCTTAGCATAAACACAGGCTTAATACTGACAACCCCATTTAACCCAGGAAACATATCAGCACACAGTCAATGTATCTATTTATATTCCACATTTTCTGTTTGTGCAGCCAAATCTCTCCCTCTGACATTTCATTTTAGCATGCGAAACAAAACATTAAAAATAATGCATTTTACCCATATCACAAATATACATAGTACATTTATTTGCTCAGTCATCCTTATCAGTGACAGACAGTCACAAAATCTTTGCTTTAGTTTAAGATTAGATTTACACATACAATGGGCACAGCAAATCATATGCAAAGAAAATAGGCAATATCTTAGAGTCATAATCAGCAAAAATATTTAACTAATAATGCCTGTGAATACCAGGATATATAAATATCCTTTTCTTATATATAAATTATTAAATGGAACAGTCCCTATCCTCTGCCTGTAACTAATAAGTGCTAATGCTCTGTTCTTTATAACAGTTTTTGCTTTACCTTTTATTCTTGTTTAAATAAAACATGAACATGACTGCTCTGTTATAATATTTCTATTCGTAGTGTAGCCATATTATTTAAAATATGCCAGCAAAATCCATGCCCCTGCCAGCTCTACGTTGAAAAGATCAATGCAACAATAAATTATTCAGTGTTAAGATTTTTTAAACTGACATCGATGTTAAATTAGGGTCTATATTAGAAGAGCGAAGCAACTTAAGAGTGAATGCTCTTTCGTCGACACATAATGCCCGAATTGTGAAAAGAGCAAAGTTACGGAACAGCAATTTTTTTTAACATGAAAAAAATCGTTGTTCCCAAAAAAAAAATTATAAAGACAAAATAAAGTGGCGGGCTTCACCCCACGCATCCTCTGATGTGGGAGGCTGTGCCCCCCATACTTAATATACCAACTCTGAGATCACACCACAGTGGAAAAAGTAGCAAAGTCCTGAGAATGGCCCAGAGATTTTTTTCCCCTGGGAAAAAAAAATCGCTGTTCGGTGACTTCGCTCTTTTCAGACTTCGGGCTTTATGTATCACTGAAAAGAGCATTCACTCTTAAGTCACTTTGCTCTTCTAATATAGACCCATTAAATAATACTGAATCATATTAATTCATCAAAAAAAATTATCAATACAAAGTAATACATTTTTACACAAATGTGAGTTTTTTTAGTTGAAGTTGTTAATAAGCTGTTAGTGTTCCTCATTTTTCCCATTTGTTCTACATTACAATAGGCAGTGTCCCACATTGTGGGTATAGAAGGTTTTGAATTATGCATGCCAGCATTTTTTAAATAATCTTTTATATAACATCTTAATCTCTTATATAATATCTGTGAGCCTGTTATATGTCAGTGTTAACCTAACCAGGTTGTCTATAAATTGTTATTCTTGATTCATGATTTATTACTTATGTATTGATTTTGTTGACCACTATAGTCCACATGGTCTGTGGTAGCCCCTTTTCAGCAGAGGCTCATGGAGAAAAGCTCCAAATAAAAAATAAGCAGATGTAAATCTTAAACATATAATATGGACACACAATAACTGCAAAGCAGCTATTATAAACTACAGTCATTACATATCAGTACAGCTATAACAAACTACAGTCATTACATATCAGTACAGCTATAACAAACTACAGTCATTACATATCAGTACAGCTATAACAAACTACAGTCATTACATATCAGTACAGCTATAACAAACTACAGTTATTACATGTCAGTACAGCTATAACAAACTACAGTCATTACATGTCAGTACAGCTATAACAAACTACAGTCATTACATGTCAGTACAGCTATAACAAACTACAGTCATTACATATCAGTACTGCTATAACAAACTACAGTCATTACATGTCAGCACAGTTATAACAAACTACAGTCATTACATGTCAGTACAGCTATAACAAACTACAGTCATTACATGTCAGTAAGGCTATAACAAACTACAGTCATTACATATCAGTACAGCTATTACAAACTACAGTCATTACATATCAGTACAGCTATAACAAACTACAGTTATTACATATCAGTACAGCTATAACAAACTACAGTTATTGCATGTCAGTACAGCTATAACAAACTACAGTCATTACATGTCAGTACATCTATAACAAACTACAGTCATTACATATCAGTACAGCTATAACAAACTACATTCATTGCATGTCAGTACAGTTATTACAAACTACAGTTATTACATGTCAGTACAGCTATAACAAACTACAGTCATTACATATCAGTACAGCTATTACAAACTACAGTCATTACATATCAGTACAGCTATAACAAACTACAGTCATTGCATGTCAGTACAGCTATAACAAACTACAGTCATTACATGTCAGTACAGCTATAACAAACTACAGTCAATGCATGTCAGTACAGCCTAAACAAACTACAGTCATTACATGTCAGTACAGCTATAACAAACTACAGTCATTACATGTCAGTACAGCTATAACAAACTACAGTCATTACATGTCAGTACAGCTATAACAAACTACAATCATTAGATGTCAGTACAGCTATTACAAACTACAGTTATTACATGTCAGTACAGTTATAACAAACTACAGTTATTACATGTCAGTACAGCTATAACAAACTACAGTCATTAGATGTCAGTACAGCTATAACAAACTACAGTCATTACATGTCAGTACAGCTATAACAAACTACAGTTATTACATGTCAGTACAGCTATAACAAACTACAGTCATTACATGTCAGTACAGCTATAACAAACTACAGTTATTGCATATCAGTACAGCTATAACAAACTCCAGTCATTACATATCAGTACAGCTATAACAAACTACAGTCATTACATGTCAGTACAGCTATAACAAACTACAGTCATTACATGTCAGTACAGCTATAACAAACTACAGTTATTACATGTCAGTACAGCTATAACAAACTACAGTTATTACATATCAGTACAGCTATAACAAACTACAGTCATTACATATCAGTACAGCTATAACAAACTACAGTCATTACATGTCAGTACAGCTATAACAAACTACAGTCATTACATGTCAATACAGCTATAACAAACTACAGTCATTATATATCAGTATATGACAAAATAGTACAAAGCTGTCAGGTTTAAAGAGGGAAAATAAGAGAGAGGAGGTGTGGGAGATACTGGTGGAAAGTAGTGCGGATGTGAGGGAATGTGCGCGGTATTTATATTTGTTAGGTAATACAGAGAAAAAGAAGGTTGTATTGGAAATGAGGTACATTTAAGTGGTAATGACTATGAGGTGGAATTTTGCTGGACGGACAAACTTGTTAACGATAAGTACAGGCAGTGGAAGTGTCAGTAAGGGCAAAAGGGCAGAAGACTGTAAGAAATGTACATTGACAATGTGCTTTGTTAAGATATACAGGGGTAATGCAGGTGAAATATTTGTTTACCTTTATTCAAACATTCAGATATGACAGAAGTCATTTGTTGCAATAAGGCTTTTTCTTTATAGTTTCTTGTAATAAACTCACTTAATAAATCAGTTGTTTGTTTTTCCAGTATGTTGTCATCAGGATTTAATAATGTCAAATGCAACATTTCTCTTTTTGCAAAATTTAAAAATACAAAAAGGGTTATTTTTTCATGGAAAAATTAATCAAACAATTGAAAATAAAAATACAAAAGAGGATGCATGCTATCTGTTGGCAAGTATCTATTTTTCTTATAATTTTCTATATGCCAATATATTGATTATATCACTTGTTAATTTCTCTGTTAAAATATCTAAAAAATGAATGCTATCATAGAATAGTGGTTTTTTTAAATCTTAAAACTCCAACTGTTTGGGGTAAAGTCCCTGGCCAAATTTTCCCCAGTAGTAGAAATACCATCTTGGTTCTCCCCTGAAAAGATGTCACTGGTCTAGTGGGACAGTTACAAAAATAAATAAAGATGAAAGGTACACCCCCAAAAATCAACAAATGTTTATAAAATTAAATGTAAAATGTGCTTTAAAACCATTATTGTCAGAAAATCCATAACCCCGTTCCCATACAGGTTCCATTAGCATTGGTATTGGCTTCTATCAAATCCAAACCTGGGCTTGTTTCTAAAGATAATAAGAATAGTTAATAGAATCTTCACAAATGTAAACAATGATATATACCCTGTGTTTATTGGCTGGTTACTTTAACCAATGACTTTTCTCATAGGCTACATCCTGTTATACCTATATGCTACGGGTTACAGAAGATACTCAAAGACACGGATAAACCACATAAGACAACAACTGAGAAGTAAGGGACTGGATAACGTAGCCCATATCAAGTTAATTAGAAAATAAATTAAAAGGTGTTTTAGGGAATTCCAGAAGTTATATACAACACATTGGTGACTTTTTTAAGACAACTGCATACATGGTATATTGAAAATAGGAAGATTTCCTATATTTTGGCACATTTGATGTAGATTCATTATTTACAATCATCCCTAAGACTTCAGTAAAGTTTCTGTAAGGAACTATTTATATCTGCACATCTCCCTACTGAATGTCATGATAAATAGTATCTGTGGATTATATTATTTTGAATAATAATGTTGTCCTCTTTTTAAATTGTCATCTTAGAATCAATCCATTTTATGCTCTATTAGTAAGCCAGTAGATAATGTGTATGCTAATTCAGTAAAGGATGTATGGGAACAGAATTATAATTTGTTTTTGATAGGGATAATTTTTTAAAGTAAATTTTACTTTCCAAACAAGTTGCTGATTTTGTGTGTGTGTGTGTGTGTGTGTGTGTGTGTGTGTGTGTGTGTGTGTGTGTTTGTGTGTGTGTGTGTTATATATATATATATATATATATATATATATATATATATATATATATATATATATATATATATATATATATATATATATATATATATATATATATATATATATATATATATATATATATATATATATATATATATATATAGTTTCTTAGGGTCCAGGAAACCAAAAGTGTTGAAAACTCTGCGAGTACGGCAGCTGCAAGGTCCCAAGAGAAACAGTAATCCAAATAAAAAACAAGGACCAGCATACAAGGCACCTTATTGTAACATAGAATACTTTAATAAAAGTATTTTGGTTCTTTTAACAGACCGGTTCTGGCTAATTCAATAGAGAGCCTTCATCAGTGTAGGGTCCAGACCATAAGATTGAAATTTTTGGAACTTTGAAATATAAATAAAGAAAAATTTTAAAATATATATTTTTTTTTCAGGGGGGGCAAGCTGCCCTGCACCTATCACACCCCCCTGCTAATTCAATATACCTACTCCTAGATTTTATTACGGAAGGCATGCCCGAAGGCAGGTAAGGACTAGGACTGTGATAGTGAGGGTTGGAAATTTGAATGTTGGCAGTATGACTGGTATAGGGAGGGAGCTAGCTGATATGATGAACCGAAGGACGGTTGGTATATTGTGTGTGCAAGAGACCAGATGGAAAGGGAGCAAGGCTAGGTGTATCGGAGATGGTTTCAAATTGTTTTATCATGGTGTGGATGGGAGGAGAAATGGCGTAGGCATTATCCTGAAGGAAGAGTATGCTAAGAGTGTTTTGGAGGTGAAAAGAGTGTCGGATAGAGTGATGTTTATGAAGGTGGAAATTGATGGTGTAATGATGAATGTTGTTAGTGCATATGCTCCACAAGTTGGGTGTGCGATGGATGAGAAAGAAAAATTTTGGAGTGAGTTGGATGAAGTGGTGATGACTGTACCCAAGGGTGAGAGACTGGTGATTGGAGCAGATTTCAATGGGCATGTTGGTGATGGGAACAGTGGGGATGAGGCAGTGATGGGTAGGTATGGTGTTAAGCAAAGGAATGCAGAAGGTCAGATGGTAGTGGATTTTGCGAAAAGGATGGACATGGCTGTGATGAATATGTATTTTAACAAGAGGGAGGAGCATAGGGTGACATACAAGTGTGGAGGAAGATGCACACAGGTGGATTATATGTTATGTGGAAGGGCCAGCCTGAAGTAGATTGGAGACTGTAAAGTGGTGGCAGGGGAAAGTGTAGTTAGGCAGCATAGGATGGTGGTTTGTAGGACGACATTGGTGATCAAGAAGAGGAGGATGAGTGTGAGGGCAGCACCAAGGATCAAATGGTGGAAATTGAAAAAGGGTAATTGTGAGGTGATGTTCAGGGAAGAGTTAAGACAGGCACTGGATGGCAGTGAAGAGTTACTGAATAGCTGGGTAACTACAGCAGAGCTAGTAAGAGAGATGGCTGGAAGGGTACTTGGTGTGACATCTGGAAAGAGGAAGGAGGACAAGGAGACCTGGTGGTGGAATGAAGACGTACAGGACAGTATACAGAGAAAGAGGTTGGCGAAGAAGAAGTGGGATTGTCAAAGAGATGAAGAATGTAGACAAGAGTATAAGGAGATGAGGTGCATGGCAAAGAGAGAGGTGGCAAAGGCTAAGGATAAGGCGTATGAAGAGTTGTATAAAAGGTTGGACACTAAGGAGGGAGAAAAGGACCTGTACAGATTGGCTAGACAGAGGGACCGAGCTAGTAAAGATGTGCAGCAGGTAAGGGTGATAAAGAATAATGAGGGAAACGTACTCACAAGCGAGGACAGTGTGTTGAGCAGATGGAAAGAGTACTTTGAAGGGCTGATGAATGAAGAAAATGAGAGAGAGAGAAGGTTGGATGATGTGCGGATAGTGAATCATGAAGTGCAGTGGATTAGCAAGGAGGAAGTAAGGATAGCTATGAAGAGGATGAAGAACGGAAAGGCTGTTGGTCCAGATGACATACCTGTGGAAGCATGGAGGTGTTTAGGTGAAATGGCAGTGGAGTTTTTAACTAGATTGTTTAATGAAATCTTGGAAAGTGAGAGGATGCCTGAGGAATGGAGAAAAAGTATTTTGGTACCGATTTTTAAGAATAAGGGTGATGTGCAGAGCTGTAGTAACTACAGAGGGATTAAACTGATCAGTCACAGCATGAAGTTATGGGAAAGAGTAGTGGAAGCTAGCTTAAGAAGGAAGGTGATGATTAGTGATCAGCAGTATGGTTTCATGCCAGGAAAGAGCACTACGGATGTGATGTTTGCTCTGAAAGTGTTGATGGAGAAGTACAGAGAAGGTCAGAAGGAGTTGCATTGTGTCTTTGTGGATTTAGAGAAAGCATATGACAGTGTGCCTAGAGAGGATTTGTGGTATTGTATGAGGAAGTTGGGAGTGTCAGAGAAGTATGTAAGAGTGGTACAAGATATGTACGAGGGTAGTGTGACAGCGGTGAGGTCTGCGGTGGGAGTGACGGATGCGTTTAAGGTGGAGGTGGGACTACATCAAGGATCAGCCCTGAGCCCTTTCTTATTTGCAATGGTGATGGGCAGGTTGACAGATGAGATCAGACAAGAGTCCCTGTGGACTATGATGTTTGCAGATGACATATCTGTAGTGAGAGTGGGGAACAGGTGGAGGAGACCCTGGAGAGGTGGATATATGCTCTAGAGAGAAGAGGAATGAAGGTCAGCTGGACTAAGACAGAATATATGTGTGTGAATGAGAGGAAGGATAGAGGAATGGTGAGGATGCAGGGAGTAGAAATGGTGAAGGTGAATGAGTTTAAGTACTTGGGATCAACAGTTCAGAGTAATGGTGAGTGTGGAAGAGAGGTGAAGAAGAGAGTACAGGCAGGATGGAGTTGGTGGAGAAGAGTGTCAGGAGTAATTTGTGACAGACGAGTACCAGAAAAAGTGAAAGGGAAGGTCTACAAGAGGGTAGTGAGACCAGCTATGTTATACGGGTTGGAGACAGTGGCATTGACAAAAAGGCAGGAGTCAGAGCTTGACGTGGCAGAGTTAAAGATGTTAAGATTTGCACTGGGTGTGATGAGGATAGACAGGATTAGGAATAAGTATATTAAAGGGCCAGTCCAGGTTGGAAGGTTTGGAGACAAAGCCAGAGAGGCAAGATTACGTTGGTTTGGGCATGTGCTGAGGAGGGATGCAGAGTATATTGGGAAAAAGATGCTAAGGATGAAGCTGCCAGGTAACAGGAAAAGAGGAAGGCCTAAGATAAGGTTTATGGATGTGGTGAGAGAGGATATGCAGGTGGTTGGTGTGACAGAGCAAGATGCAGAGGACATGAGGAAATGGAAACAGATGATCTGCTGTGGTGACCCCTAACGGGAGCAGCTGAAAGAAGAAGAAAAAGAAGAGGAAAATGGTAAACATACCACTCCGCACTATATGGCAATCTCCATATAAATGGTTTGAAGTTTCAAAACTTCGGTCTCATGGTCTCAACCATAAAAAATTCAAAGTTTTGAAACTTCGAAATTTAGAAGTAGACCCACGAGTGCAAACACACACACACACACACACACACATATCTATATATCTATCTATATATATATATATATATATATATATATATATATATATATATATATATATATATATATATATATATATATATATATATATAGACACACACACACACACATATATATATATATATATATATATATATATATATATATATATATATATATACTATTTATAGAGGGGGTGATATTGTCAGCATAACTGAACTAGCTGAGATGAAATGGATTGGAGAGTTGCAGGCACACAAGCCTCCAGGTCTCAGTTTGTATGTACCCATGAAACCGGCCTTAAAAAGACAATGTATCAGATGAGCTCTATGCACTGCTTAACTTTGTAGTGCTAAAACATTCACTCATTGGTTAATGCAACATGGTAACTTCTAACATGAAACTGTAACTGTGAACTACAAATGTTTTTATTCACCTCAATGAGTTATGTATTTGATTCACTGGTTTCGATGATCTTCACATTTTATTAATTTTTTATCCCATCATAATTTAGACCGATGAATTGATACGTCCTACATTTAACATCTACTAGCAGACAGACTACATTCATTACAGCTTGTATTAATATCAACATTTTACTACTTAGCATAACCAATGGTGTTCTGTTAGTATCCTGAAAGATGGTGTTTGAAAACAATTGGTTTGATCATGGGTTATGTCTCAACTTAGAATTCAGTTTTGAAATCTGAATAGCTATAAGACTTTATGTATATTGGGCATCCAACAAAGGAATCTGCAGGCAAGTCATGTTGCTATTGGTTCATTTTTAAATACAAGCAAGGCAATTGGGCATCAACATTTTTTATTCACCTATCATAGATAAATGTTATAATCTGAGATGCAGCTTTTGATGGGCACTGTAATTGCTTTATTTTAAATTATTCTACACTTGATTTGGACTTCTAGAGAGCCAAGAAGTCTCCATACTTTTCTTCATAGGTTTATACTGATTTAATATTGTTGTTTTCATTCATCATAATACAACAAAGGCAGTTGTTGGAAAGCCAGATGCTCACCAACTTGCTTTCACAAGGAAAGGAATTCAGCAGTCCATTCATTTGTTGTAATGGAGCTTTGGTGGATTCAGCTCGGGTAAGTAAAATTTGTTTAAACGTACTTTCATTTAAATGAAGTAGATCCATAAACACACACACACACACACACACACACACACACACACACACACACACACACACACACATATATATAATGTATATATATATATATATATATATATATATGGCTGACTAAGTTTGCGGACGACTGCAAACTGAGTGCTATAATAGAGTCTCCGGCCGACATGGAGATCCTCCAGAAGGGCCTAAATGAGACTGATGCATGGTGTCAAAGCCATGATCTCAAGCTAAATGCAAAAAAATGCGTAGTAATCCCCTTTGGGAAAAATAGAGTACCCGCAAACTACAACATAGGAGGTAATCCCCTGAAATCTGAAGAAGAAATAAGGGATCTAGGGACCCAAGTAGATAGTCAGCTTTCCTTTGATAACCATGTTGCCAAAGTGGTTAGAAAATCCTTCTATGTGACCCATCTGATCATGAAAGGGTTCGCATCAAGATCTAAGGATGTAATGGTGCCCTCTACTCTTCCCTCATCAGACCCATTATTGAGTACAATGCACCAATTGGAATGTACCTGGCTAGACATCTCCAGCAGCTGGAGAGACCACAAAGGTACCTAACCAAGAGGATTACTGGCCTCAAACAGTTGCCCTATGCAGCACGATTGAAAAAGCTAAGACTGTTCTCTGTTGCATACCGCTTTCTCATAGGTGATCTCTGTCTAACGTACAGAGCCATGTCCAACCCAGAATTGTTGAACATGCTCCATCTTAGCAAAACCAAATCTATTCAAGCTACACGGTCTAGGGATTTAACCTCAACACAACAATGAATAGAACATGCTGGTGGGATACATTCCCTTTGTAGAGACTTCCCTTACTATGGAACAGGGTCCCAATCTACATAAGACAGAGCCCCTCACTATCACTCTTCAAGAGGAACCTTGATGAGTGGATGGGTAACAGAAAGTTCACACCGGGGATCACACCAACAGCACTACTAGATAGTGGACAAGGGTACTAGCTGCTAGTAAAAGGGTCTAGGGAACTACTAAAGGGGCGGTGAATACCGCACAATGTGGCTGGGCTAATATATGCCTTCGGGTAGATAGCCCAGTACCAACCTATGAACCTATATATATATATATATATATATATATATATATATATATATATATATATATATATATATATATATATATATATATATATATATATATATATATATATATACATACACGCATATATATAAACATATATATGTATATATGTTGTGTGTGTGTGTGTGTGTGTGTGTGTGTGTGTGTGTGTGTGTGTGTGTGTGTGTGTGTGTGTGTGTGTGTGTTTTGTTGTGGGAAGAAAGGTGCATGTGTGTTTGCTTGTGTGGTGGAAGGTGTATTTTAAATTAAGAGCATCACATACTGAAAGTTAGATATTCTGAAGTTTCAGTATTGTGATGTTTGGTTGTATGGGGTTTCATGAATTTGTGGTTTTGCCACTTTCGTCTTGAGATACTGAAATTCACGATTTCATTTTGACATCAACATTAATTGGTGTTATACATTTACAGATTTCTAGAAGCTGTCTATCCTGATTTCATTTGGGAAGCAGCACCATCACCGTCTTAACAAAAGAGTCCAGTAAGACTCCCTAGCCTGCACCCTTATTCAATATCTCAGCCAAGTGAATGCCTAGTAGCTCTTCATGTGTTCTGTAAAAGTCCATTGTACGACCATTACTTCCACCTAATTTCCTTAATTTTAAGCTTCCAATTTCATGCACAGTCTCTGAAAATGAGACGTCTTTATACAAAGTGCCTTCCTTGCATTAGTCCATTTTGGGCTGTTCTGTTGAAATAGATATAATTCTGATTGAAGGCACCCCAAATGTCCTCTTTTAGACATATGTAAGGGACTCCCAGAAGACATTCTTAAATTCTGCAAAACTGAACACTGTGCTGCCAACCTTTCCCTGTTCTGAAGTATAAACATTATTGCTCTGTTTTCCCATTACCGGAGCTGCACAACCAAATATGCTGAATACTGCTAAGCCTTTTTTCTACCAATTTTGTTTCATATTCTGCTATATTTGCATTGAGGTTTAATTATTTACAGTTGTCTGCCTGTGTTTACCTTTTCCCTAATGTCTGCTTCACCCTTTCATCGAACATCTGTTGATCCTGCGCCTTCCTAGGGGGTATTTCCCTCTGTTTCTCAATATCCTTCCATAGTCATAAAATGACCTTTGAAACCATGTTGTTGCCTCCCACCATGTGGTATATCACACTCCATATCCTTATACTCCACTTTGAAATTTCTTCTCTTGTAAAAGTCTGTGACAGTTTACCCAATGCCAGGGTTTCCATTTCTATCTCTCATTTTGAACATGTCCCTGACAGGTTACCGGTATCAAAATAACATGCGTATGATCTAAAAGACATCTTTATCCAGAAACTACCTCCTTTACTTGTGCCAGTGCTACACACCTTAACAAAAATCTGCCTAACCTGTTAGCTTGCTTGCCTTCATTTTTAGAAAAGTTATATAACTTCTTCGTATATCAACCCATGTTTCCTCATTCTGTCATTGAGAAAATGCTCTTAGCACTTTAATATTATTTTTTCTGCATCCAAACTTTATCGTCTCCAATCAACTACCATATTAAAATCTCCCCAGATGATTTGCCTTTCACAATATGGAAGCATTGCGTCCCATTGCTCATAAGAATTATAAATAAATCTGTGGAATGTGTATTAGGATATACTGCTCCTACCTTCCATTCTTGTCCTCTAGTATCAAAACCCATCTCACCCCCTTTGATACTTTTCCTCAAACTTTTTCTCAAATCGTACCAAAATAATTGCACCTCTCTTTTGCTCTCCTTTTACTGTATTACAACCCACTACTTCCAAATCTCACCCCACTAACATCAGTGCCTCTTTCCTATTTAGTTTTATTGCTTGGAGCATAATAACAGCCTTATGAGCTTACTTCTTATCCTGTCTCTCCTGATTGGGTGACATATTCTCTAACATTCCACTTGACTAAATCTGTATTTGACTATTCCCCCTGGTAACTTGCTTTCCCATGACTCTAGCCTCCTCTTATGCTCTTTGGCTAGGCCTAGACATACCCTTGGAGCCAGGCTCTGAGACAGGAAGTAGTGCTTGGAGTTGCGATTGTAGGCATTGCAACCAGAATACATGGGTTGCTCTTTGGCTACTATTCCTCCAATTATTAAATGTTATTTACTGTATCTGCCCTCCCTATATACATAAAATGTCCTACCTTGCAACATACTAGGCTACTGTGTTGAAAATAAAGTTAAAAAGAAACATAATATAACTTCATTTCTTTCAACTCTAGCAACTATTATGCACAGGCAAGTCCACAAAATAATTTGATCTACACTTTATTACACTTCACCCCATATTAAAAATAAATCCTGAGATTCACGGTGACTACCTCCTCCTGAGTCCACCATTTAATTGTCATTGTGTTCTTCCTAGTTTGTGTAAGGATGGCTTGTCTAGCTAGCATTTTGTCATACCTTTGTCCTTACTTTGAGGAGAGAGAGAATATGCTCTGTATGACTTTAAAGTGGAGTCCTTGCTTGTATTTTTAAAGTATGTTGTTATTCATCGTCCTTCCTCTGTGACATCACTGCACAGATGCTGTTATTGTCACTGTGTTCCTTCTCCTCAATCTTCTCTGAAGGTGGATCGACATGTCGATCTTTTTAATGATGTAATTGGTTCTTTATCCTTGTCCTCCCTGTCCCAGCTCTCCACTCATCAGGTACAATGATGTAATTGGTTCTTTATCCTTGTCCTCCCTGTCCCAGCTCTCCACTCATCAGGTGCCTCTTCGAAGGTTGATTAGTTTCCCCTGCACTGATTAACACTCCAGTCTATCTCTTGACAGGGCAACTCTTTAGGTGACATATGTTAGAAGCTCACATTCATATTTTCTTGCACCCTTCTTTGTTCACATTGCAGCGCAATGCCTGCTAGTTGCATAGTGGCATGCAATTGGCACAGTAGGTCTTGTACACATTTTTTCTGGCCACCAAATACTACCACCAGCTCCTTTAATAAGGCCCGGCATTTCAGCTCACTCTGAATGTCTGCAAATGTGTCTTTTTTCAAATAAAGAGCCCTAGAATAATCTTGATAAACTTGTATTATCCCTCTATGCGGACACCATGTAGAATGTATTAAAAACCCATTCTTTTACCATATAACCATGCAATTTAAAAATAACTTGTCTGGGATGCTTAGCCCTGTCCTGTGTTTTTTTGCCACCCAGTAAATCAGCGAACCTCTCAAATCCATACTGGTATATGTAAGGTGGGGAAAAATTTATTATAGAAAACAAGCCTTTCTCCTGAACTGATTCAGGTATTCCAGATAATCACGTTCCCCCTCCTCTGCCAGTTCTCTGTGTAATAATAAGATCTCAGATTCTGAATGCACAGTCCCTTTCTGTTTCTGATCTACTTTCTTTTTCTGAACATAATTTTGCACTTGCAACATTTCCATTTGAATTTGACTAGTCTCTTTCTGACTATGTATCCCATCCTGTAGCCCCTTTGTCAACTGATTACCTGCAACATTTCCAGCAATTGTGTCATCATTTGCTTTTTGGACAATTCATGTATATTTTCTGCTATTGCCCAATACAAATTACATTCACTTCCTGATATTTCTATACTTTCCATTATAGCCGTTGCTCCACATTGGATCTGCTATTACCCATGAGAGCACTCAGAGCATAAAAGGATTAATACACCATATTGCGTTATCAGCCACACATGCATATTTAAGCTCTGAGTTTGTCCACTAATATTTTTGGGTTGTCTTAAGGGAATGAGTATTTGATGTTATACTATATTAACTGAGAGAGTTGTTGGTTATTATTTCTTAGGTTCCTGACACAGCTGAAGAAGACTTTATAACTATCCTTAACCTGGGTGACAGTAAATACTTGCTGTTGGAGAATTCCTTTTTTTTCATTTCTTTGTTAAGTTATAGATGATAGGGATGTCAAGTTTACTTTTATAGGTTAAGCATTTATTCCATTTATTTATAGTTTGTTGATACTGGGGTTACACCAAATCATTTTGTTCTTAAATTTGGCACACTATATGCTTCATATGGGTACCTAAGCCTCAAAACTAACTTGTAGCTGGACACAGAAGTTATTTATGAAATATGCGGCATGGAAAACATCTAGATGAGGAGGGTGTTTGAATTTCATAAGGTCATCAGTTAACCTGACTAGATTTGTTTTGATGTTGTCTCTGAAGATAAATATGTTTCAAGATGAGCTGGGTCCATGAGCTAAAGTAAATGTTAGTGCATGATAGCATTAGTCCTCTTGTAGCAGTAGGTGTTTACCTGGTCTATCTGAGCTAGGAAGAACACGAAAGGGCTGTAGGTATTGTTTTCCACTTTTCTTATATAATGTGACTGTACTTTAGCAGTTTCAAAAAATGTATTGTCTGTTGCTGCTTAATGTAGTTAATTGTACTGTATTACATTGTATTTGTTAGTTGCAGGGCCGTTGTATGTAGTTTGTGTGGTCTTGTTACCAAACCAGCTATTTTACATTCAGAAGGTGTTTTTCTGCACCCTTATAGCAGAAGTGTGCTGATCTAACCCCTCTGAGTTGGGGGATGCTGATGGAAGGCTTATTGTGTGCTTTCCTGATTGTTTGCTTACATTTAAGTCTCACATTTGCGTGGTGCTTTTCTTCATGCAGCACTGGTCAACATTGCCCTTGTATAGATGTAAAAACTTAGAAGCTCCATTTTTCCCTAAACAGCTGTCAGTGAAACCCTTCCAAGCTGTTCTGCTGCTTTAGAATCAACTCAATTGAACACTGAACAGTGGTGCCTTATTGATCAACCTTACCCTGCACAAGGTATAGGTCCTTCTTGTTATTTCGGCACAACCAGCGCAGTCCTGTCAAATTAACCAATTCCCTTCCCTAATAAAACATACAGTAAGAGCTTGCTATCATGGATGGGCAGTTTCACATCATCTCGCTGGCTATCCTGATAGAGATGGGCATCCTGAGTCAATGTAGCAATTGCCTCATGTATACTAACAACTACTTACTCCTGAAACAAATACTTTAGGCGAGTGATGTAGTTACAGTATGGAATTGAAGGAAAGACTCTCACATAAGGACAAATCAAATGGTAAACAGGTTATCAGCATGCACACACCTCCCACACTAAATAAGGACATGACGCATAAACCCATATATACAGAGGTACTCACTAGTAACTTACCAAAAAATCAGAGGCCTCCTAAATGGAAACTACTTACATACATAACAATACAATAAACAACCAGAGCACATAACAACACACATGCCTGTGTCTCAGCCAATAAGCCCATCAGGCATAACAGCACAATACCTAAAGTACTGGTTGTAGGTGACTCCATTGTGAGACACATGGATGTTCCCCTCACCAGGCTGGATAAGGATCAGGTTATGGTTAGCTGCATGTCAGGTGCCAGGGTCCATCAAGTTAGTCAAGTGCTTAAGTCACTCAACCACAAGTACCAATATGACTCCATCATAGTCCATGTGGGAGTGAATGACTTGAGATGTACCTCACTGGACTATATGAAGAGAGACGTGACTGAGGTCTCAGATTATGTGTCACAGGCAGGTATAAGCCTAGCCTTAAACAGCATTCTACCTTCTTCAGGAATGATGCCACAATGCAGGCAAACAATGATTGACATTAACAATTGGTTAGCTTCTGGCATCAGTCCAAAGGGATCCAATATCTGTCAGTCTAAGAAGACATGGTCAACAGGCCATGCTGCTTTGCCAGATATGATCTTCACCTGTCTCCTCCAGGCTTTCAAATACTGGCAAAGGTATTAGCCACCCCAGTTTTATCTTTTTTAGGCAGTGTCAAAGTAACCAATCTCCCAGTATAACAAAATCCTCCCTAGATAAACTCAAGGTACTACTGCTTAATTCTAGGAGTCTAAACAAGAAACTGCACACCCTGGAAGCACTTCTCACTTTGGAAGATGCTGACATCTGTGCAGTCACTGAGACATTGTTCAAAGGTGCAGAAAGCACCCCAGCAGTGCAAGGCTACAGTGCCTTCTATACATTCAGACAACAAACTGAGCATGAAAGAACCACATGAAAGAACCAAAGAAAGGGGTGTATTCATCTTCATTAAGGATGAGTACACCTTGAGACTAGTCAAACAGTATGACTCTCTTTTGAGTTACTCCATGTCCAGTTAACTATAGGCAAAGCCCCCTACCACATCATGGCTAGGTATAGGTCCCCAACTATGAATCACGAAAAACATACCAAATACCTTGATTTATTGGAGTTACTTGTCATACAGGCCAACACCTTACTCATGGGTGATTTTAATTATCCTACCATTGACTGGGAAACATACATGACCACAGACATGCTGGCTCAGGGGTTTTTGGGCTTTGTTAGTGCAAATACTTTGGAACAGCTAGTCAGCACACCCGCAAAAGGCTCAAATGGGCTGGACATATTACTTACTTACATGAGACAGCATTGCACCCCCCTGTGATGTCCTTCCTGGTAAGATCAGACCATAAATCAATCTTGTTTGATGTAACTATAGGTTTGCCTTCATTTGTGCATATTGCACAAGGGCGAACACGAATTGCCCGAATGACAGATATACTGATCCCAAGGATATTGCCAATATCCTGGCAGATCGATTCATTGCCAACTTCACCCCCCTCTCACCCCCTAAATGGCCCATCTCAATACCGGAAGATTGCCAAATTCTGGTAATAATGGCCCCACAGGTAGAAAACACACTCTCCAAAGCTAAGAATACAGCATCCATGGGACCAGATGACATCCCGGGCTGTGTACTACATGAACTACAATATGAACTGGCACCTCACCTAAGTGTCATGTTTAATCATAGCCTCACCTCAGGTTTCGTGCCCACTGAGTGGCGCACATCTACAGTTATCCCACTCCACAAGGGGGGTTCCACCTTGGATCCCGGAAACTACCGTCCCATCAGTCTGACAAGCCTTTTCTGCAAGGCCATGGAGCGTATTATCATGGAACTTATAAACAAAGACATTGGCAACCTTCAAACACTGGACCCCACCCAGTTTGGGTTCGTGAAGGGCCGATCTTGTCTCCTGAACTTGATTGACTTCTTCAAATCAGTCTCCAGAGCCATGGGCAAAGGTAAGGTGGTCCACACAGCCTATTTAGACCTTGCCAAGGCCTTTGACACCATCCCCCCACTCTGGAATCATAGATAAACTTACTAAGCTGGGCATTAATCCCTACGTCACCCAATGGGTTGCTAACTGGCTTACTGATAGAACCCACACTGTAAAAGTAGCTGACTCCAAATCCAGCTCCAGACAAGTGACAAGTGGAGTACCTCAGGGTTCAGTCCTGGGACCTCTCTTGTTTGGCATCTACTTCTCTGAAGTACAGGCCAACACTAAGGGATTCTGGATAACAAAGTTCGCAGATGACTGCAAACTGGGAACCATTATTGAATCCCCAAATGATGTGGATACTCTACAAAAGGGCCTTACAGAAACAGATGCTTGGTGCCAGAGCCATGGGCTCAAGCTCAATGCCAAGAAATGTATAGTTATACCCTTTGGGAAAAAACATGTATCCGTGAATTACCATATAGGTGGCAGTACACTAAACACCAAAAGTGTGATAAGAGACTTAGGGACACAGGTGGACAGCGGTCTCACCTTCGATAACCACATCACCACAACAGTCAGGAAATCCTTCTATGTGGCACACCTCATCACTAAGGGCTTTCATCCAGAAAAAAGGAGGTCATTGTCCCACTGTACTCATCCCTCATTAGACCCATTATAGAATACAATGCCCCGTTTGGTATGTACCTCTCAAGACATCTGCAACAACTGAAAAGGCCACAGAAATACCTCACTAAAAGAATCACAGGCCTAAAGCAGATGCTCTACGCTGACCACCTTAAAAAACTCCAGCTATACTCTGTTGCATATCGTCTACTCAGAGGCGATCTTTGCTTAACATACAAGGCCATGTCAAACCCAGAGCTGTTGGACATGCTACACTTAAAGAAATCCCAATCCCTCAGAGCCACACACTCCAGGGAGCTAAACCTTGTCATCGCAATAAACAAAACATGCTGGAGGGATAGGTTCCTGACCCATAGACTCCCCAGACTCTGGAATAGATTACCCATACATGTCAAGCAGAGTGCCTCTTTGGTCCTCTTCAAAAGGAACCTTGACGATTGGATGGGAGAAAGGAAATTCACCCCGGGGATCATGTCAGTCGCCCTGCTAGACAGGGGTCCAGGGAAGTAAATAGTGTGGGAAGAAATAGCCAGGGAATTGTTATGGCTAGGCTTGTATAGGCACTAGGGCTGATAGCCTAGTACCAACCTATGAAACTATGAACCAAAGTTTGCAAACGCCAAATGGAAAAAGGTTTGAATGTGCAATGAGCAAATGCACATTGACATTCGCTCATTGCACATTCAGCATTTTGGGGCGGAATGCCCTATAGTGGGGATCGGAAAATGATCCCTTTCCCCAACATAGTGTGATCTTGGAGGGGTGCAGTGGAGGCTTGCCCCCCTGCTTTGAACCTTATTATATTTTTGTTTCGACATTAATGTTCAAAAATCAGCAAATCTGCTTTTCGATTTGTTGATTTTCGAACATTAGGAACTGTCGCTGTTTTCACTTTCATGGTTCCGAGTCACTCATATGAGCATTCGCGCCACTGTGATTTGGCTTTGTAAAGGTAAACTGTAACTATAAGACCAGTCACCCCATCAAGCTCAAAAATGCTTAAGAATTTTTCTAAGACAAATTACCTCCTACTAAGCAATAGTATAAGAAGTTTCAAAGATCCCTCAAACACAGATAACAAGGACTCCTATGCAGAGGTGTGCAACAATGCCCTGTATACCACTTAAGCAGTTGTATAGTATTGGCTGTACCTGACCAGACTGAAACTAGGTCATGCCAAAAAAAACAAGCCATCCTGGTATAAACTGGCTATGCAACAAGAGAAATAAACTAATGTCCAAGAACAAGAGGGGACTGGCTCAGCAGAGGAAGAAATCCCTCTCTAGCTTAAAATAATTAGTAATATTGTCAATCATCCAAAGTAAATTGCAAAGCAAAAATAGTCGCCCTAGTTAAGGATAATCACAAGGGACCATTTTTTAAGAAATGTTGTATTCAGCATATTTATAATATATACACGGAAAGAAAGAAATTCAACTTCTCATATTGTTATCCAACAATAGGAATACATTTAATCATCAGTTAACCCATTAAGAATCTTGTTATTTTAATAGCAACATTTCAAGTTTATCCCAACATCTAAAGGTAAAACTATGATTTATAGATCTTATTCGGATAAGTCCAAATATCAGAATAACCAGGCAACATGGCTGAATCCAATGAAGTAGCAGTTCCAAAGTTTAATAAAATAGCATTAAAATGTTGAATAAAACAGCTTAAAAAATATTAAAACCATCAAAGAAAAAGGTAAGCGCTTTCACACCTATCCAGGTGCTTCTTCATATCTAGTAAAACAGCATAGAATGCTGCTTAAGTACACACAGTTTTGAGTTAACCTCTTTAAGGCCATGTGACCTAAGCAGTGGCCTTAAAGGAACATAGTCATTTAAACCTTTCCCTCTGTTACTTTGTAGTTCTAAAATCCATTTAGCTTCAATACATTCTGTTTTAGTGCTGACATCACTTCTAATGCTGACATTAAAAAGTTGTAGCACAATAAATTTTAACTTATGTGTACTTCCAACAACTAAACTATGTTTTGATAGTGCATTTCTTTTATCATCCAGTAGCTGGGGTGACCTCTGTCTCGATAGATTTTTGAAATGCCACCAAAAGAATCTTTAATTCCAAAATTGTTTGAAGCCTCCTGAGATTGGTAAGTTAGGTCAACTACTTCATCACACAAAGTGACAAAAGATACAATGTTGCTATCCACTTTATCGTTGAGACCTTGAGGATTACAGGATATAATGGAAGTATGACAAAGCCTATTTCCTTCATCAATCCCTTCTGAATTTAAAGGGATCACACTGAAATCATGTTTGTCCTTGTATGGTTAGTCACATTCAAACCCCAATCACCATTGGAATGAATAATATTAGTAGTAGTATTACCCCCACCAGAATGCCTAAATGTATTGCCATTGACTGGGAAAGTGATCTTATTGTCATAAGCTGCTTTATCTCTCAGGATTTTCTCTTTCTTATGGATGACAATAGTTTTCTTGTATCTATCAAGAATGGTAAAAATGTTGTCATATTCACTGCACAATGCTGGAAAAACTGTGATAGTTTTAGTAATATAAGTATCTAAACAAGTGATTTCATCCTGAAGTGAAGCCATCACTTTTATGATACAAGGCATTCTAATGAAGTGTGATTTCTGTCGGATGAAAGTGGTAATGGAGAAGTTTTAATGCTAGTATTCATTTTCAGACTGGTTCTTTGCTGGTGTGTTGACTCCTTTTCATCTGTGGATTTGGTTTTGTTTGGTTTTAGTTTTCCATTCAACATATCTATGGTTATCTGTAATATAAATTTAAAAAGATTTATTTTAAAAGATACTATGACACATTTGTCCACCATATTAATTTAATTATATAATGTTATATAATGATATATAAGACATTAATGTATTCTTCTGACACTATCTTGGCATTCCAGACTTTTTTTTAATTATTCCTTTCAACAAACTAAACTGCTAAACTTCAAAAATAACAAAAACAAAGTTTATAATTGTATATAATGCCAATAAACGCAACCTGCCATGGATACCAAACTTAAGAGTCTGCATAGTAAATAGTCAAACTACTAAACTATCATTCTGTATAGCAACACCTAAAAAAAAAAAAATAGCCAAGGCTACCATGACTTACAAATAGTTAATAAAATATTATATATAGGTCAAAATAATAAGAGACTATTGATTAATTACATAGTTATATGTATATAATATAGTTAATTTAGTTATAGATTTTGCCATTTAATACTATTCCCCCCATTACTACATAAAAGTTAAATAATCCTCTTCTATTAATCATATACATTAAATAATCTAACAGATTGTATACTATATACCTATTTATATAATAGTAGTATAAATTATCTATTTAATATTCCTAAATTATTAGCTCATTCAACATCATTATAACTAGCTCTCTAAATAAATAATTATAACAAAGTGGGACCTGAAGAGATAAAGACATCTGTAAATTCACAGGTCACAGGTAGTCTTATCATACTAAACTATAATTCAAAAGAGAGAGAGAACAATATCCATATATATTTATCATGTCAAAAGACACACACATATTTTATAGCTCTAACAAAAAAACTCTGAATTAGTTTTTAAAGCACAAGTGTCTATATTTCAAATTTCTGTAATACTCTTACATCAAATATCAAAATATTTTTTAAAAAGTGTTAGCTTATTAAACTACTTCATAAAAATATGCATATTGCTGAGACTGAAGAGAATTTCTTACTATTTTGTTTGAGTAAAAAAAAAGTATTGAGCTGTATATTGTATTCAAAAGTTACAAAGTCTTCAATTTAAATCCTGTTCTCCCTTCCTGGATTCAAATATATTGAACAAATTGATGTACCATCTATCAAAATTAATGTACTGATTCAGCAATAAAACAGTCACATTTCAAATTTGATTTAACAAATGAGTTATTTCAGGTAGTCTTAGTAAATCTTCTAGCATTCAGCATGTAAGAACCTTCAAAGTTCACAAGACCAAGCTTCAAATTTCAGCTTTAATATTAGTTTGAAATACTTTATTTGATTTTCTGTGTAAAATATATCAGGTCTTGTAAATTCACATTTCTGTGATATACAGGTATATGCAATAGACATTTTTCTTAAAAGCAATTTATTTAAATATATTTTTGTTTTATTTTCCCACTAGTATTTTACCTTATTCTGCATAGTTTGTATTTTTCAAACCTCCCATCAAAAAGCTATTTAATCATTAATTCTCTGTTAAATATTGTAGAGTGACTGTCCATTAATATTCAAAAACGAGCACGCTGATTGGCCAGCCCAACCAGTGTGCCCATTGTTAATCCCAGAATATACCAACAGAAAAAGGTCCGGTCACCTGGCCTTCTTTCTGTTTATTTATTTCATAATTTTTAATTTTTTTTAACAAAAAATAAAAAAAATTGATAGTCCGAACTCCGGACATGCCAGAGAGGCAGCATGGAGGAAATACAAAGAAAATCAGTTACGTTATTTAAAACTAAATACACATACATGATTTCCTTTGCATTTCTTCCATTCTGTCTCTCTCTCCTACCCCTAATGTAGCCAATTTTTTTTTTAATTAAAAAAAAAAAAAGGAAGAAAACAAAAATGGTGCAACGGAGACTTTCTTTTCTCCGTTGCTTCCTTTTCAAAGCATTGCTGTACTGGGTATGTGTGGGAACACAAGTCCCATATGCATGCAGAGTACATCAAAACAAGGCAGCAGGATACCACCAGCCGCTGAAGAACAGTACTGTGCCATTATACAGAGACATTATTTAAGAAAAGTAAGTCATATTTTTAAAAAAATGTCATCGTATAATAGCAATAACCAACTCTGTGGTTGTGGTATATTGAAATTAACCCACAGTTGGCTTTATTTAATCACTCGGCCTTCACCCTCATAATTAAAACACCAACCGTGGGTAAATCTTCAATATACCACACCACCTCGTCTGTTATTGCTTAATTATAGTATGGGTACATATTTCTTAATTTACTGATACTGCTCTGTTATTTATTTATTTATTTATTTATTTTATTTTACATTTGTTTACCGGGAAGGTCTGACTGGATTAATCTTCCATAGTTGATATTGCATTCTTGTGTATATGCATAGTCATAAGATGTTTAGTGTTATTAATTCTAATACTATAAGCAATCTTGACTATATAAAAAAGAATTCCTACATATTTATTTGAATACGTGTGTTTTGCCATTGTGAACTCATGTTCTGATCTAAGCTTTACATGCTGACACCCAAATCTGGCTACAGCATGCAAAAATGACAACATAAACTGTTATGTAAAATATTAGCAAATTATATGTTACAACATTGCTATATATTATTTATTTTATTTTCCATTTGTTTACTGGGAATGCCCAACTGGGTCGATGACCAATTTTCAGCAGAGGCATGGGGAGGAAAGCTCCATACAAAGAATTTATACATGAGGTTTTTAACAAGAATGCATTTTTTCAAATTGAGAATTATCACAGAGGACAGGAACAGGTTACATTATTCACCAATACAAGCATATGTAAGATGAGTAATAAATACATACTTGATACATAAATGTCTCAGAGTAGAAAAAGTAGTAGCAAGGAGCATAATGCCTATAACAGATTAACCGATACGTTGACTAATATTGTTGGTATTGTAGGTTGGGAGAGTGGTGTAACGGTTTAGGTGTTTGCCTTACAAACACAAGGTCCAGGGTTTGAGTCTCACAGGGGGTAACTGGCTAGGTTTAAAATCGCTTGAAAGGGTAGTTAGCTAAGTACTAATCTAGGAACCTATGAATTTGGTAAGGAAAGAAGAGAAAGTTAGTAAAGTGGAGGGGAACCAGAGAAAAAAATATCTATAGAGCAAGAGGTTAGAATCAGACAGGCATAATTTTGATAATAGCACTTGTACAGTATAATTGGCATTGAGATCTTGTTATAGATATAAACAAGTAAACATACTTGACGTTAAGTACAAAAAGGACAGGGTGAGAGGAGGGCTACTGGAAATGTCATGACAAACAGAATAATGTACAGAAAGAAAGGGAAAAAAGGAAGAGGGGGAATTGGGTTAAGGATAGTGATAGAATGGGAAAGAGAGGCCTGGTGTGGAAGTATTAGACTTAGTGTTAGATTTAGCATTGAGTTCTCATGATAGATATACACTAGTAAGTATACTAGATGCTAAGTACAAAAGGAAAGTGTGAGAGGGGGATACTAGATGTGCTATTATATAAATTATATGTTATAACATTGCTATAACTTTTGTCTTACTAATTCTTCACTTCTAAGAAAGAAAAGAGATGTTATTTAATGTAGATTTCTCACATATGTACTTGAGAAAAGAAAAAAATGAGAATGTTGTTTTTCTTCTTTCCTAGACATCAGTGATGAACTTTGACCTACATTTTCTTCAGCAAAATTCAAGGTGGGGAAATTGTAGTTTTCTGAAGAGATGGAACATTCTTTTGTTCTCAAGCTTTCTCTGTTGTGTGTTATTTCATAAATTGCCTGTGAATGGAGTGTGTTATATAGGAACAAGAAAAATAAAATCACCAGCACTTTAACACTTCCAGTTAGCATATTACTTAGATCTGACATTCAGTTAACTCAGCAATGCCCATACTAAGTGATGTTGAATAAATAAAATAAAATTCTTAACTTGTATAGCCTTAAAGTTTCCAGTTCTATTACATATACTATAATGACATTTTCTTACAGAAAGAATTTAACATTTAGAATCACACTTATACGTTTAGTTAAATGAAATATAGTATTTATTTCACTGTAAATATAATAAAGCAGTAAAAGTAATCCTTTATATGTCTCATCATGAAAAAATGCTTTAGTTTAAAATATAAATCCATACAGTACAAGCCTTTAACTTAAAAGGCAAATCTATTGTTTCAGAAAATAATAGTCCAATAGTCAGTGAATAAGAATAATTTGCTTTTAGGCATATAGTTTAAGAAGCAGTTTTCCAAGAATTCAGATCACTCTGACCCTTCAGAGATGGACTGTTTTACTCCATTTCTTCAATATTAAGAATTGAGAAAGCTGTCTCTTATAGCTTGTTAAATATTTTGGTTTCTTCAGAAAGGAATAATTTAATCTTTGCAGGAAACACTAAAGTGGCTGTAATATTGTTTTAAGTTCTTTGATCAGTGGTAAACAGGATTTTTTTTTACTCACTACTTTATTGGAATAGTCTTTGTCAAATCTGACTACATGTTCACCTATTTTAATAGGTTTGCTGGACCATGCTGATTTTAATATTTGATCTTTTTTCTAAGCTAGACATGAACTTAGCTATAACTGAGCATGGTGGTGAGTTTTCCTTCTTAGAAGGTGCTCTCAGGGATGTATGTGCTCTTTCAATTCCAAAAGATAAAATTGCAGGTAAATTTAATGTTTTATGTAGCCAGGTAGCAAAGAAGTTTATTATATTGTCTCCCTCGTACTTTTAAGGTATACCATAAATTCTAATGTCATTTTATCTCGATCTGTTTTCTAAATCATCAAGTTTTTCTATGAGCCAGTTATTTTGTTTTAAAAGAAATTCAGTCTGAGACTCACTTTGAGGTACCTGGCTTTCATAATCATTCAACACCTCTTCCATACTGATGATTTGTGCCTCTTTCTGTTTCATAATAGCTTCAAAATGTTCCATCCTCTATTCTGGTCACTTCTTTGAAACATTCCAGTTTTGAATCCAGTTTGTCTATTTTAAGTAATACATTCTGTATACTAGATAATGCTGATGGAATGTCTGTTTTAACACAAGAATACTGAGCACCATTTCTTGAATGACTCATGTTGAAGTCTCATCTCTCTTAACCAAACAGGTGAAATACTTACAAAAAATATTGCTTTTGAAGAACTTGAAGCTGTAAATCTTTTCTCTATTAATGAATAAAATTACCTAGCAAGTATCTTCAAATTTAATTTTTTTTATTTCATTTCTGTCAGAGAAAAGTTTTCTGTCATAGAGCTTTCACCAGTTGCTGCACTCATTTGGCCATTTTGGCCACACACCCCCATAAGGCATTCTTTAACTGTGTCTGAAATCTAAAAGAGAATACCAGGCTATGCACTGAACTGGTTGTAGATGGCACTACCCATACTCAACCAGAGGTAATAGCAAACCTGCTAGCTGACAGATTTGGAGAAAAATTCATCCCCCCTATCCTTTCCAGTCATCCCCCAAAGTATACCTGTCACCATTCCTCAGGCTATTTTCAAAAGAGACAGGTCTTCTTGGTGCTCTTCAAGGCCAAAAACACAGCATCAGTGAGACCAGAAAACACCTCAGGTTGCCTTTTAAACAACTTAAAACATGACCTAGTAGATCCAGTTGGGTCACTGTTTAACCACAGCCTGAGAACTGGCTATGTTCCAGTGGAATGGAGAACAGGAACAGCAATCCCTCTGCACAAAGGGGGACCATCGACTGACCCTGGGAATTATAGGCCTATAAGCATGACTAGCTTCATCTGCAAGGCCAGGGCAAGAATCATTATAGACCTTATTAACAAGGGCATAGGTAATCTCCAAAGTCTGGACCCAATCCTGTTTGGTTTGTTAAAGGTAGAGTATGCCTGCAAAACATGGTTGACTTATTCAAGAAAGTCACCAAGGCCCTAGACAAGGTAAAGACAGTGCATACTACCTATCTTGACCTCACCATGGTATTTGACATAATCCCCCACTCAGTTATTGTAGACAAACTCTCCCAATTGGGAAGTAACCCCTACATTACCAGATGGGAAGCCAACTGGCTCACCAACAGGACACATACTGTTAAAGTGGGTCAATTCTTCTCTAGAAAAAGACCAATCACCAGTAGCATACCACAGAGTTCTGTGCTCGGCCCCTTACTGTTCATAATTTATTTCTTAGAAGTCCAGGCAAACTTAGACAGCCTGTGGCTGACCAAGTTTGCTGATGATTGCAAATTGTGAGCAATTACTGAGTCCCCCAATGATGATAATATACTGCAGACAGGGTTAACACAGATAAATGGTTGGTGCCAAAGCCACTGATTAAAGCTAAATGCAAAAAAATGCATTATTATTCCCTTTGAGAAAGCTGACATCCTTGCTAATTAAATTATTGACAGCATCCCCCCTAAGTGTAGATCAAGTAGTACGTGATCTGGGTACTCAGGTCTATAGCTATCTGAATTTTGACCACCATGTATCTACAGTAGTAAAAAATCCTTCTATGTGGCACATCTTATAAGTAAAAGCATCACATCTAGCTCTAAGGATGTTATAATTCACATACAAAAGTGGTCAGCATGCAACTCGGGTAGACTTCCTCCTAGTATGGAAAGGGCACTTACAATCAGTGATTTCGAAATCATTCCCAGTGAAACAGTCAGCCTAAAGCATAAACCACTGGTTGCCACAATCAGGTGCAAGCAGTGGTTAGAGAAGGGTCAAAGATCAATGGAGACAAGGCTGATGACCTGGAAGTTAACTGCAGAGAAACTGCAACATCTCAAGGAGTTACTCAAGGCTGTAGCATCCAAGAAGAGTAGGAAATAGGTGGAGTTGAAGAAGAATGGGGGTGCCTCAAAACAATGTGTATGAGGACTGCAAAACAGATATGTGGCCAAGCCAGGTATAGAAATAAGGCACATAAGGAAAGCTGGTGGTGGAATGCAGATGTCCAGGATGTCACCAAAAGAAAGAAAGAACACAGGAAAAAGTAGGTGATAGAACAGATGAACCATGCTAAGAAGGAATACTGGTTGGCTAACAAAGAAGCTAAGAAAGGAGTTGCAATAGCAAAGAATAGGGCATTGTAGGCATTCTACCAACTTCTAGTAAGTGACACAGTAGGTGGCACAAAGAAACTGTATCGGGTTGCAAGACAAAGACAGAAAGATAAATAAGATAATCAGGTACCCCTCATAAGGGAAGCCAGCAACAACCTGCTCACCACCCCACTGAACAGCAAAGTCA
Organism: Protopterus annectens; assembly: GCF_019279795.1. Classification (NCBI taxonomy): domain Eukaryota; kingdom Metazoa; phylum Chordata; order Ceratodontiformes; family Protopteridae; genus Protopterus; species Protopterus annectens. Next base: position 1,092,921,459 of record NC_056748.1, on the reverse strand, counting down.
GATGGAAGGAGTATTTCCAGGAGCTTTTAAATGAAGAAAACCTCACAGAAGCTGTACTTTCCAGACACAACCTACAATGAGAGAAGTAGAGGAGCAGACCCTAGAAGAAGTATAATTGCACTAAGGGAAATGAAGTCAGGGAAAGCAGCAGGCTAAGATGGGGTCACAGCAGATTTGATAAAGATGCTTGGTGAGATAGTGGGGAAATGGCTCCCGAAGGTACTCATAGCAGTGTGGAGAGAAAGGCATATCCCAAATGACTGAAAAATAAGCATACTTGTGCCAGTGTACAAGAAAATGTAGATGTTCAGTGTCTTCACTGTTGCAGTCATGACTGTAGGGTTCTCCCCCGGGTCGGTCAGCGGGTCGGAGTCCTCAGAATCCTCTGGTCTGGGTCCGGCATTGGCTGTTCCCCCATGACTGCTGACACAGGCGCCAGGAGTACAAAGCTGGGTTCTTTTCCAGCCATCTCAGGATTTCAGGAGTTCCAAATCAGGAGAGTTCAAAAAAAAAGAAGGTCCCATAACCTTGCAACAGAAAAAAGGAAAAAAAAAACAAAAACAAAAATAAAGAGGGGAGGGAGGGGAGGAAACCTAGACCAACAGGGAAGACACACTACAACATCTACATTTATGGTAAGTGTACACAACTGTACTATGTTCATCGTTGTTTCACTGTTGCTGGGATGAATAACAAAATCTAATTAAATGCAGCAATCCATTTAGAAAATGGTCTGTTTGAAATGGCTTTACCTTGAGAACTTGAAGCATAAGAAATAAACAATTGCTCTGATTTTCTGATGTCCTTGGTTCTGTCCAGGTAAAATTTATTTTGAGAGTGGGAAAAAAGGTTGGCAATGAATAGTTTGATTTAAAGCCACTTTGAAACCCAATTAGGCAATGTATGTAGATTCCTTAAAGAAAGAAACCCTGTCTTGATGAAAAATATATATAAGGTCACACATATAAAGAGCTGCAACCTGAAAAAACTCTCTGGCAGGAGGTCAGAGCTAACAGGGCTGTTGTTTTCAAGATAAAAACTTGATGTCAGTTGAGATCCCAGGAAGGAGAGGAGGCTAAGTTCTCTGCTCTCCTCTGAGAAACTGTCTCATGAGCTGGTGGGAAAGAAAGATTGGAGGTCTGTATTATAATGAATCTGAGCAGAGATGAGCATATCTTAATGGAGAAGAGAAGAGACCCTAGACCCCAGCAATGTAAGAGATAAAATAAAGTAAAATCAAAGGGAAGAAGAGAGAAAGAATCCTGAGCCTCTATCCACCTGCAAATCTTTTTTTTTTTTCCTGCATAAGATTTTCTAGTTGCTACACATCTGGCTTCTAAAATAACACATCCATAACCTGCTGGGTAGGGAAGAATGAATCAAAGACCCCCAGCAAGATTATTTTATCTTTAATAATACCTAATAAAGAAGAAGAAGAAGAGAAGTGAGAAAAGGCGTTTCCTCCCAGAGGTTCTGATGAATGAATGGGCATCCAAGCTTCAAGCTTCTTTGTGGAAAAAAAGGTGCAAAATTCTGTAGTTGATGATGAGAGAGAGAAAGAACAAAGAGGCGTATGTGAGGGACCCACCCAGACTGCATATATCATTGATTTCGTGTCCAGTCCAGCATCCAGTGTGATCCGAAAGGTTTCTGCTCAGACTGTCTGAAGTACTAAGGGGTCATCCACAACTGTGAGCAGTACAAAGGTATCAAACTCCTGTCACATTGCATGAAAGTTCTAGAGAGGGTGATTGACAAATGCATATGCAGAGTTGTAGAAAGTAAGATGGGAGATGAGCATTTTGGATTCAGATCAGGATGCAGCACAACTGATCCAATGCTTGCAGTGAGACAGATAGTTGAGAAGAAGCTAGAGATGAGGAAAAAGTCCTACTGGGCTTTCCTAGACTTGGAGAAAGCATATGACAAAGTATTTTTGCTCATGAGTAAAACAATTGCCTTTAACAATTTTAAAGTTTATTATAAATGAAAAACAAACCAGATCACCTTCCAACATTGATTCTTCAGAATGATTACACTATTACCCACTAGCAAACCTCTGCACGGTTTCACATTTCAAAGAAATATCAAAATAAGAAAAAAAAACACTGGACAGGATCAACAAAAGGCAGATACAAGATATTACCAACCCCGTCTAGCCTTACTAAAGATGGCTTCACCAAAAATTGGTAACTCATAGCAATAAAGGTATTTCTATCATCTAACATCATACCACCTTCATTTGAGAATACCATTACTCTACCTCTAGCTAAAATATGAAAAATACACCCGTCTCAACGGCTTGTTGCCAAAAAATGTTTAATAGGATTAATTAGAGAGATTAAGAACTTTCATCTTTTAGGTAAGACTTCTTCAGAATCTACGAAGCACAACCCACAGGTTCTTAAATACTTTCAAAACAACATATATAACTAATTCCCCAACTAACAGCACATTATCTTTAAAGAAGTGCACATCTCAAAAGCTGAAATACTCAAAAACTATCAGCTTCAATATAATCACAAACATAACTAACAATCATATAACTGAAGCTTGTAATCTTAAAATGCAGTTAATATTAGTTGCTTCATTTATCTCTGGTATGTGTGTGTGTGTGTGTGGGGGGGGGGTTACAAGTGCGCATCTTAACAGTCATAAAAGTTCCTTAACCTCCAGTTTAGTTTCCCAGTGGCTAACAAGTTTATGTATGCTCATTTTGTCAAGAACACAAAAACATGTTCCTTAAAATTATAACAAATTTCTGTTTGTTTACTTAACACTTTTCTGTCTTTCATTTGTTTTATTATATACACACATTTGTGAATTCTTTCATGTAGCGACCTTTACATTTTTCCATTATAGTAAGCTTGACAGGTTGAACATGTAGTAGTATAAACAGCCTTCATTTCACAATTGGCCTTTGGAAAACCAATCTCATGCTTAAGCATTGTACATACATTGCTTTTCAAAGTTGTGTCTATATAAAAACGTTATTTGCATTAACCACGTTTTTTAGTTGCACACTCATGAAATTCTCCATCAAGATACCTTAGAAATATGCTTTTAAATTATAACCCTTTCTATAAATAAAACAGGATGCAATTCCCAAATACTTTTTTAAATATCAAAATACTGCAGTTATTAATTATAGTATTCTTTACCAAATTAATACTATTTGAATATGTAAGAATTGTTGCCACTGTTGTATGTCACATTTTCCTATTTAAGAAATTAATATGGGCAAACCTTCCATTCTTACCCACTATCTCATCTCTGATTTTAATTAATAGTTCTAGCGGGTAGCACCTATCAGTAAATAAGGCCATCAAAAATTTCAATTCAGTTAAAAATGTTAGCAATCCATAAATCCATAAATTTAATTTTACTGTTAGAATATTTGTAAGTAAATTCTAAAAAAAATTATAGGGCCATGCAAACTCCACAAGTTCCATCAAAAACTAAATTGACCCCAAACCAAATTAAAACATGTTATCAAAAATCTGTAATATGTCTTATGGGACTCCATACACTATGATTGGTTGAACTGAGGTAAACTGATGTGAGCTTACCAGTATACCTCTCAACCTCTTAGAGCAAGAAATCTGGACAAAGCCATAAATAAAAGTGGGACAAAGGCCCAAAAATAGGGACAATTTTTAAATATTGCTCTTTCAGACTTTGAAAGTTGATAGAATAACAGGTTTTACATTAGCATGAATTTTCTGAAGAATATGAAGTCTGTAACTGAAATGTCTGTCACTGTCTGCTACTAATTTGCTAGAAAACCACAATTTTATGAAAAACAGACCAAATTATGAGGCAACAATGTGGACATTCTGTGAAAACCTGTACAGTTGAGAGGTATAGCTACCAGCCACAATTCTGAGCTGAGATACCCGATGACTAGAGGCTTCTGAACTTCCCAAAAACATAAGTTGCATTTTTTATTTTTGCTTGATTATACTAATTACTATACTTTTTATTGTGTTCTCCTTATTTAATGCTGTATTAATACTGGCTCTGTGACAACCTACTATTTCTCACCCTTAACAAAATGAAACTCGTACTCTTTCTCCCAAAAAACCTCACTAATCTCAAATCTACTTTTAGCATACTGTCCCTCAATGACACAGCTATCACTCTCAAATCTAGCTTTAAATTTCCAGGTGTAACAGTTGATGACCATCTCCAGTTTGATCTAAATTTGTATAACTGTATTAAAAAGATGCATAAAAAACTTGGACTCCTTTACCACAACAAAACGTTCTTAACAAGCAGTGCAAAATAACCCTCTCCCATGCATACCTTCTTCCTAGCCTATTATAGAGCTGTCACATTTTTACGCATCTGAACTCCTCATTCTTAGCTAAACTAGAATCAGCCTATAACAAGGTGGCTATTTTCACTGCACACCATACTTATAGGTCTCATCACTGTCTTTCTCTAAGACACTTAGACTGGCTGGAATTACCACACCAGCTCCTCCTCTCTCAACTGCAAATACTCCACTCAATTATATACCAGCAGTTTTTTTGTCCTAGCCTAACTTCTATTATCTCAAAATATTCCCCAACTAGGTCTCTACGCAGATCGGACCAAAACCTGCTACAAATTTATAAACCCAAGTCCAAAACTGGTTGTAACCTCTACAGCTACAACCCTACCAAATATTAGAACAAACTTCCCTTATAAATTAGATTCCTCAAACATCCTAAATAATTCAAAACAGCTACCAGAGAACACCCAAAACTAAATGGTCTTGCCACTGTTTTAGTCCTCCTTAAACTACTCCCCCATGCCTCTTAGACTGTTATCGCCTCCTTCCTCTCACCTACACCCTCATCTCGTATAATCTCATAAATCATCCTTTCCCTGAGCTACTATCTAATCTTACAGTTCTTTTCACAGCCTTTTTGTTTATTTCTCTATTATCCATCATCATCCATCTCAACTTCTCTTATTTATTTTCTCCACCAGCAGAATAAATATATGCCATAATTATAACAAAAGCTTTTTTCTGTCACATTACTGATTATCAATAATGTATTTGTGGCACTGGAATTATGTCTACTCTTGTCACAACCTTCATGCCAAATACTTGTGAAAACTATTCTCACTTTGTATGTATATACTGTATAACAATGAGTTTGCTTATTGTCTAATTTTCTCTGCTTAATAATAGTATTCTATTGTGGAGCTTTTCCACCTGGATCTCTACTGAAAATGGGCCACTCAGCCCAATCAGACTAACCCGGTCAACAAATGTAAAATAAAAATAAAAATAAATAAATACATTTTAATACTGTAAACTAAACTGCACTATTTGTACTGCATTTGGTTGTGTTACTGGCCCTGTTAAAGCATATTATTTTGCTGTGTTCATGGTTGCAAAGCTTTTTGCTATTTTTTTAAAACAGCTTTATTGAAAACATTAATATAATGAACAGATAATTTGAAAAAAAATGAATAAGTTTATTTTTTAAAGTACAACATTTAAAAAAGAAAATATTAGTACAATAACTATAATAGCACAGAAAACTATAGACAATGATGTTCACTATATATCAAACAACAAGATCAATTAAGTTAATTTTGGCAGAAGAAAAATAAAAACAAAGAATAAAGTATTAAAAAAGAAAGATTACTGCATTAATTATTTATCCAGTTCTTTATCTAATAATTTGTGTACATTTTCCCATTTGTAATATAATTTTGTATTCCTTGTAGATTTAGATTTGATAGTTAACATTTCTAACTTAGATATTTCCAAGAGAAGACCTTTAAACTCTTTAAATGAGGGAACTGATGAGGAATTCCAGCTTCTTGTAATTGCTTTCCTGGCAATGGATAGTATAGACCAGAGCAAAGAATATTTGTTTTTATTTATACAGTCTGGAACAGGTGTATTGAATAATACAAGTGACTTTGTAAGCATAACATTGTCTATAAAAATTGCCTGTAAAAAAGTGTTAACTTCTTCCCAAACTGTCTTTAATAGTACACAGTCATAAAAATATATGGTTCCAATCAGCGTTTGCTACTGCATTACATCTCCAGCAAACAATATCTTGTTTAGTTATCTTACTCATTTTCTGAGGTGTGATGAAAGATTTATGTAAAAATCTCCATGTGAAGATTCTCCATTTAATGGAGGAAGTGGTTTTGCTGGCTGACTGAAAGAAGTTAACTTTGTCTTTTTCTGAGGGAATAAAACTATTGATTACTGAAAATGAATTCCAATAGTTATCTGAATATACATCTAGATCTTGTTTAATTGCTCTATAAATATATGATATACTATTTTTAACTGGTAAAGTATTATAAGTATATAAAATCAAATATTGAATAAGTTTGGGTATTGAATTCTTAGCATTTGAGGGGATTAAAATTAGCTTATCTAGAATATATTTTCTAAACTCTTGCAAATCTGAATAAAGTAAGGTGTTAAGGTTATATTCATCTATAAGAACATTAATAGATTTTGTCTCATTTTTATTTAGCACTTGATGTCAAAACATTAATTGCTTTTGTTTAAATAGCAACATTTTAGAATGATCTGCAGAGAGAATTATCCCTTGTGTATAGGCAATAGGAAAGATGAGGAACAACCAATTCTCAAAGATTCTAAACCTAAATACATAGTTTTTAAAGGCCTTTAGAATTAAAATTACATAAGCAGATTTAAACATTTGAGTGGAATAATTGGAAAAGTACTCTCTCAAATTCCATATAAATGAATTATTTATTAACTGTGATAGATGATTATTACCTTTATTTTTGGTATTTTGGGATACATTTAGCATAATTTCTTTCCATTTTGCAAAATACTCTCCCACCTATAAGATAAACAATTGTTTTAATAACTGATAAAATTGAATAAAGTTCTAGATTTGGTAAAGATATAAGATATACATCCATTTTCCCAGCTATACATATGATAGGACAATGCAATTCTAGGCTTTATCGAATGCCACAAAAATGTTTTTAATTGGTGTATTAATTTTTTTTAATATAAGAGCCTGTAGAGGGAATATAAATAGATTGTATTATGTATAAGATCTTTGGAAGCAAGATTATCTTTATAATGGAAAGTTTTTTATCCATTGTAAATAGAATCTTGTTCCACTTACTTATTAGAGTTTCTATGATTGTTATACTTTTACTATAATTTAAGTGTAACGTAACTTAATATTTTTATATTAGTCTTTTATATTATAACTTTTGGAATCAGTTAGGATAACCTGTATTTTAGAGTTATTAAAATTAAGACCAGAATTTTTTTGAAATATATACATATTTTTAAACAATTCTTGTAAGGTGCGGTTAATACCACCAAGAGTGATTAATACATCATCAGCAAGCATTTGTATTTTTGATGTTTCATTAAAATGTTACCTATATCCTTGTATATTATTGTTATCCTTTATTAAGTTAGCCCAAGGTTCCATAATTAATGTGAATAAAAGTGGAGATAGAGGGCAACCTTGTCTGGCTCCTTTTACAATGGGTATGTTCTGGGATACATTTGTACCTATTTTTATGTAGGCTTGACTTTCATTATATAATTGAGTTATAAGATTAATAAAGCTATTAGAAAAGTTTAAGTCCTTCAGTAAGATAAAAAGATAGTCCCAATTAACTGAGTTGAAGGCACAGTTAATATTTAAACTAACAATAGTCAAATTATTCTTTAAGGCCTTCACTGATTCAATTAAAGTTATTGTTCTTTTGATGTTATCATAAGAAGTTCTCTTAATTATAAAACCTGTTTGATCCATATCTACCAGGGATGGTACAAAAATGGAGTTTATCAGCATAAATAGACATGAACATTTTATAGTCTGAGTTTAATAACAAAATGGGCCTATATGAAGCACATTTTACAGGGTTTTTATCAGACTTTAGTATGGGAGAAAAAATGTGTACTTCCAAGAGGGGGGTATAATGTTATTATTTTGAGCTATATTGAATACTGTATGTAGCAGAGTTAACGCTTTAGCAGGCAAAACCTTGTAAATTTCAGAAATGATACCATTGTTACCAGGAGCTTTATTTCGCTTAACTTTAGTTATTTGACCTTTTACTTCTTTAAAAGATATGTATCTATTAATTTTATTTGCGTTTCTTATAGTATGTTCTTTATATTATTACTTATAAAAGATTGAATATGTTGTTGTGTCTTTTGGCTTTTCCCGGTTAGGGGTCACCACAGCAGAACTCCGGCCTGCTAATGATTGACAGTGGATTTTTACATGCTGAGTTGCCAGCCCTGGCACACAACCTTCAACTAAGGTACGCCCATTCATGCACGTCTCCATGCAGAAGATGCTCTAGCTGAGAATCGAACAGGACAACGCCTCTGTGTGGGGCGAACGCCGCTACGCAGCACCACCCTTTGTACTATTAATCATGTCACTGGGTTGGTTTCATTTTAAAAATAATTCTCTAAACTCACTTAATATATTTGGTAAATCAGATACCATTTTTTGTTGGAGAATAGATTTCTTTAATATGGTTAAGTTTATTTAATCTTTTAGTCTTGTTAGCTAGAATATTCATAGATCTAGGATTGATAGAAAAAGTTATAAGACTATATGCTTCAATATTTATCATGACTTTATGGTTTAACATTTCCATATATTTATTGTTTAAAGTATTTATTTCATTCATTCTCTCTTTCTTATCTGGGTTTTTTGAAGTATCAAGTCTTAAAGCATCTAACTTTGTTTGTATATCTTGAAGATCCTTATCCCACGAAATTCTTTTCTTTTTATACCAATCAATAATTTTACCATATAGGTAAGCTTTTAGAGCATCCCAAATGTATACTTCAGAAGTTCCCTGTGTACTACTAAGTTCAATAAAATTTTGTACTTCTGTAGTAAAGAAATCAATGAAATCTTTCGGTTTAATTATGTAGGCTGATATCCTTTTAATTTGAACTTTAAATGTGGAGTTTAGTATAAAATCAAATGCTATGGAAATATGGTCCAAAAGGGGACATGAAATCACTTTTGAGATTGATAAGAAATCAGTTAAGTTGTTGGAAATTAATACCCTATCTATTATTGAATATGAATTATGTCTATGTGAGTAAAATGTATAGAACAGTGACTTAGAATCTGTAAAGTTATTAATATATTTCATCATGTATGAATCTGAAAATGCATTCAATAATTTAACTATAGTTGGAATTTTCCTTTTACCACTGGTACTAGAGTCTTTTATGCCAGAAATAAAATTAAAATCCCCAGTTAGAATAATACGACCCATAGAAAACTGAACTATATGTTCTATGTGTTGTTTCACTGTTGTAGGTCCAATGCCAGGAATCCAATACATATTTATTAATGTCAAAATATTCGTATTAAATTCTATAATAACTGAAGATAACATCCCTTTGTTATCTTTGTAAGTGTCAATTATTTTAGGCATAGGTAATGTATTTTTCCCTAGTATGGCCACCCCTCTTTTTTGTGTATGTTCTGAGCTAATCAAAAGTTTGTAAGATTTGGATTCCAATTTTCTGACATCTTCAGTTAGTAAAGGAGTTTCTTGATGAAATATTAATTGAGAATTATGCAATTTAAGATATTTGCTCAAAGATCTTCTCTTAGTAGGATTATTTAATACATTGATGTTTAATGATATACACTTTAATGATGTCATGAAATGTTAATGTTCTGAATATCTGTTGTTGAATAACTCCTTTTTTCCCATATTGTATAAGTCAACAGAAATTGACTATTAGGAATACAATTATAATTTACACATGAACCATATAAAACCTTTATCCAATGAAATATGTTTATATCAAATTCAATTTTGTAAGACTTGGTGAACATCATAATAAATATTAACAGAAGCTTATAACATTTACTAATAACATAGACTCTTTCAAAACCCCCCTGGAGTTAAAAACTCCTACTTTGAGTGACATCTGTCACCCAAATTGACCACCAAGCTAGTAACAACGTTCATCTCTTCTCCATCTAAACATAAATGCTGTTGCATAATTTAACAATATAAAGTAGTATATGTGATTAAAAAAAACAATTATGAATTAAAATACACCCATTAGTATTGTATGTAGTAATTCAAGAAACAAATTAAAGTATGTCAAATGTAACTGTTTCATTTTAACTTTTGTCAAATTGAATTCAAAATATCATAAAGACCAATCATATATTATATAAATAAAACAAAAGTCATAACTAATTCATATGTAATGAACTGTTATAATGATCAATAAGTAGAATAATCCCCTCTTTATTTATTGTGCCAATAGTTAATGACACTATTTCTTCATCTCCATGTATCTGAAAACAAGAGCATAGAAAATATTGCATTTTAGTTTCCCACTGTAGTATGAGATTCCAATAAAAGTGCTCAGTATTTTCTAAGAAAGAATTTATTCCCTTTCTTTCCTTTAAGATCTTTACTAATCTGAAACAGCCTCTAGATTTGTCAGAATATATCAACATATTAGTTAATATGGCAAACATCTGCATATGAGACTATACTCTATGCAGTAAGCTATATTAATACAGAATATATGTTTCAATCATTATTTATCTTCTATCTGTACTAGAATTATTCTCATTTCTGAATTTTGTGTCTTGTAGAAGAATATTAAATTCTGCTTAGGTCTCATGTAAAGATTTATATATTTCTTTTTTTTCTCTTTTTAAATATTTTAATGATGTTGTTGTATATGCTATATGTTTGTTATACCAATCAAAAGAAGCTTAACTTAAATATAATAGAACTATAAATACAAGTGTAAAAACATAAGGGCATAAATGTATTAAAAGTGCTCCGTTTATAAACACTCACAAATGCTTTAATATAACAGTTATATTATACAGATTTCTTAGCTGCAATTCTTTCATTTGACCTGTAGATGGCAGTAGAGGCCACCTATTAAAGCTATTATCTAGCTCTGTGAAGCTTCTCAGCATAGAGTTCAGTCTGTAAACATCTCCGTGGAAACAACATTTTTATCTTGCTTTCAGTTGAGGCAGTCACAGTACGATCAGGTACTAGAATTGTTCAGCAGTTCAGATGCATGAGATTAAGGAGGGAAAACATTTGCAGCTATTTTTTTTTTTTTAAAGCTGTTGATTACCTTGTGGCAGGACCAGGAAGCACAAAACCGGTCAGAAAAAAAAGGCAATAGGAGGGTGAAAGCCAATACAAAATAGTGCAAAACCAACAAACTCCATCTCTCAAACCCAGCAAACCACTAGACCACCATGAACACATTAATCCACACTAAACCCTCCATTTTAATTATGTTGTTATATATGCTATATGCTTGTTATACCAATTCATAGAAATTTTACATAAATATAATAGAATTATGAAGACAAGTGTATAAAATGTAAGGGTTTAAATGTGTCAAAAGTGATTTTTTTTAATATTCACAAATGTTTAAACATAGCAGTCATATTATACAGGTTATTTAGCTGCAGTTTTTTTATTTGACCTGTAGATGGTATTAGAGACTGTCTATTTTAGCTATTATCCAGCTTTGCGAAGCTTCTCAGCACAGGGTTCAGTCTGTAAACATTTCCATGGAAATGACACTTTTTTCCTGCTCTTAATTCTAGCAGCCACAGTACAAGCACAAACCAAGGGTATTCAGCAGTTCAGATGCATGAGATTAAGGAGGGAAAACATTTACAGCTTTTCTCTAAGAAAGCTGTTGATTACCTTGCGGCAGGACTGGGAAACATAAAAACGAGCAGTAAGAAAGGCAAAAGGGAGGGAAAGAGGCAATATAAAACATTAAAAAACCAACAAACTCCATCTCCCAAACCCAGCAAACCACTAGACCACCACAAACACATCAATCTATACAAAATCCTCCACTCCTCCACAACCAACAGCAAAGAGGAAAAAAGAAAAAAAAAGAAATAAATTAAAGCCTCTCCATAGATATTCACATTTTTTAAGGAATAATATCTTACGAATTACTCAAAACATATCAGGTCACTGAAAGGAGCAAAACATGAACTTTTCATGTGTCTATTACCACAAATAGCACCACATTCCAGCAGCAGAGCAAGGGATGGGAAACAATTATTAAAGCAACATTATGGCAACAATATCAATGAAGAGTCTCTCATCCCAGAGAGACAGGGAAATAAAATGGCAAACAATTAAAAACAAATGAACTAGTTTATATTGTAACAAAGACCCACATTTTCTCATCTATAAGTCTCCCTATCTACTGTAGTTCCCCAAATACCATAAATTTTAGTCCCCAAACATATGGAGCATTAATTATAACAGACAACATCTAATATTAAAAGATAATAAATAAATTAATAAATAAATAGTCTTTGCTTGCTATAGAAAGAGAGCTAGAATAAACTAGACTTAATAATAACAAGCTATAAAATACCATTAAAACAACTATGTACCATAAAAAGAAATTTAAACAACAAAGACTCACCTGTTGAACCATTTCCACTTCCCTGACTTCTGGGTTAGCTATTAAGACTTGTGTAAATGAAAGCCATTGTAAAATAGCTTAATTAATCACTTATTCTTGAGCTTCTTTTTATGTTCAGAGATCTTCCAGGAGCTGTTATCAGCATTTCTTTTAAGGCTGGCATTTTCCCACTCCATATCCTCTATTTTATCAAGCAGATTTCTTGTTTTGACAAAGGTAATGGCAGAGTCTATGTCATCAAATATTTTTGGACCATCTTGGATAAATTTTTTTAATCTGGCAGGAAATAATAGGTGTGTCTTTATTTTGGGCTTTCTTTAGTTCTTTTAGCATTGGCAAAAAAAAAGTTTTCTTTTGGCAATTACAGAAGATGAATAATCATTATCAAAGTGTATGACATTTTCTTTATATCTAATAGGAGATTTAGCCCAAGCAGTCTTTAACACTATCTCCTTGTCATGAGAAGATAAAAACTTCACTATAACAGATTTAGTAGAGTTGGATTTACCTTTTTTTTGCAGTAGCCAAGGACCTGTGTGTTCTTTCTATCCCATATGAGAGAGCTTCAGGAAGCTGTAGTACATCAGGGAGCCAGGAAGTTAAGAATTTTTCCGTATTGCCTTCTTCAACATTATCAGGCAAACCAAAAAGTCTAATATTATTTCTTCTTGATCTATTCTCTAGAACATCAATTTTTTTTAAAGAGTATTTTGTTTTAAAAGAAAGTCTATATTATGCTCACCTTCTTGAATTCTAGTGTCCATATCATTTAGTGAAGTCTTTATACCAGTAATCTGTCTCTTTTGCTGCTTAAGGTCTTCATGTAACATTTCCATTTGTTGGGAACATTTGTTTTTGAAGTTATCCAGTTTTACATCCATTCTATCAATTTTTACTGTCAAGTTTTGAATATTAGATAATAGTGACTGAAGTTCCTTCTTAATAGTAGTTTTTTGAAGTGTAAATTTGGAGTAGCTCATTCTGTAGTCTGGAGTCCAAATATTTTCTCTAGTACTTTTCGACAGGAAAAAATAAAAAATTGCCAAATTGTTTATATGCTATCCTAAAGAATGATTAGTAGATTCCAAATATGTAAAAAAAAAACAAAACAAAATTAGAATAAATTCAAAAAGACCTGTCATAAAAATTCTGTAAAGACAGAGCAGAGAGAAAGTGCTGTTATTCAGTGTTCATCTTGGCCAAGCCCCGCTTTTTTGCTATTTTCACTGTTTACAAAGTAATTATTGTTGCTTTTCGCTGTTTGCAAAGCATCCGTTCTATTTGTTCTGCTTTTCCACCATGCAGTGCTTTAAATAATTGATTTGATTGATGTTTAAAAGATTCTTTAGTGTTTACTTGGTATTTTCTTATGTTTAAAGCATTTTAGTGTCTCTGCTGTTTTTCTGCTGTTTAAAACAATTTGTATTCTTTCTCACCTACATTATTGTAGCTAGTAGCTGTAGTATAGTCCAGATACAGGTTTGCTGCATTTCTGCATCTGTTTGTACTGGCTGTTGTATTATGAGTCCATTTTCCAAGCCATCTTGGATTGGAAAGGGGCCTTCTGCACCCTTGTCAGAGAAGCATGCTGATTGGAACCTGTCTGGTGAGTGTGATTGGTCTAGGGCTTGGAAGCACCCTCATTGGTTCTTTTGAATTTTTTAAAAGTTTTTTTTAAGTTTTATCTTTTGGTATTTAAGCCCTGCATTTGAGCTGGTTTCTGCTTGTTTGCACATTGCTCAACACTGCACACTGCAGCAGAATTGTGCACCGTAGCCAGACAGATAATTCTGGCAATTTTTCCCTTATATACAGCTGTAGTACATTAGTGTACTCCTCATCTTTTTTACATATCTGGTCTAAGAAATATTGCTAGTGAGCTGTGCCCTTTTAAACCAACAGCCAAAAACCCCATCAGAAATACCCATCTACAGTGCACCTCCTAGATCAGTCCTGAAAGCAGCCCCTTTGTGATAGCAGTTCTTCAAACCTAGCATTATGGACAGATAGACTACCCTTGTTTCTCCTGCCAGCCTTATTGACTTGGGTCTCATCAGTCAGTGTAGCAACTGTCTCATGTACACTGACAACCCTCTACTAACTCACTCTAGTACAGAGTATGAAAGATGTATCTATATCAATAATCTTGAATCTCTGCTGTCTCGGACTCAAAACAGTAACATTGAAGAGGTTGTTAACTCACCCACCACTACTCTTGCACATAGTGCATCTACTCATGCACATAGTATGCATCCAAAACATAAATCAACATACACAGAGGTTCTCTCAAAAAACTTACCGAAACACTAAACACCAGAGTCTGCCAAAACAAAAGACTGCTACCACTAACACAGTTCCAACAGCACCCAAGACAAATAGTAACACCGGTGTCTCACCTACCAAGCACTTAAGGCATGAGACTAAAAAAACAAACTTTCTTGTCATTGGAGACACCATAGTAAGACACATGGATGTCCCACTCACCAGGTTAGATAAGGAGAAAGTCACGGTCAGCTGCCTGTCCACTAACAGGATTCATCAGATCATGCATGCACTCAGGTCTCTCAGCAATAAGTTCCATTATGACTCTGTCATAGCTTATGTTGGAGTGAATGACCTGAGACATACCAGTCCAGTGGGACTATATGAAGAAAGACATGATTGAGCTCTCTGAGTATGTGTCCCAGGCGGATTAGTCCCTAGCTTTGAGCAGCATATTACCCTTACCTAGAATGATGCCACAGTATAAACAAAAAAAAGATTAATTTCAATAACTGGCTTAGGTTTTGGTGACATTCAAAGGGGATCCAGTTTCTGTCAGCCTGGGATGACTTGGTCTACAAACTTCACTGTTTTTCCAGAGATGGTTTGCACCTGGCACCACTAAGCTTTCAGCTTCTGGCAAAGGCTCTTGCCTCCCCCATAGTGCCTTTTTTAGGCAAAGTCTCAAAAACAAAATTGCCGACATGAAAATTACCAACCAAAAAGTAAATAAGGATTATGCTGCTAAATGCTAGGAGCTTAAACCAAAAACTGTATACCTTGGAAGCACGTCTATCACTGGAAGATGTAGATGTGTGTGCAGTCACAGAGACCTGGTTCAAGGCCTCAGAGTACCCCAGCCTTGCAAAGTTACAATGCCTTCCATACTTTCAGACCACAAAATGAACATGTGAGAACCCAAGGAGGTGGTGTTAGAGAAAAATTCACCTCCTGACTAGTTAGACTGGACAACTCCATGGCATTACTTTAAGTTCAGATTACTGTGAGTAAGACCCCCATTCAAGTCACAGCTAGTTATAGATTCCTCTCCATGGATCATGATGCGCATGAGTCCTACTTGACCAAACTGGAGTCAATCCAGATATTGCCAAACACTCTGGTCATGGGGGATTTCAATTATCCCACCATCAACTGAGAAACCTACTCTAGCCCTGACACTCACAAGTGCAAAAGTTCATTGACTTTGTTAACTCAAATGCCCTGGAACAAATTGTCCAACCCCCAACAACAGGAGCAAACATACTAGATCTAGCCCTCACTAACATGACAAACAGATGCACCACTGCAACTGTTGGACCCCCATTAGTTAAATCTGACCACTGACAAGTCACCTTTAAACTGGCACTAACACCAGAACTCACAAAGGGTGAAGACAGACAAAAAATTCACCAAAACAAATTATACCCTCCCAGGGGAAGGTATAAATGCCTTCCATGCCCCATCCCCAGCTGGAAGTTGTAACTACACCATAGCTACCTAAAGCCTTGTACAATCACTTGTATAAGGGTATAGACTTGGCTGTTCCAGAAAGAATAAAATCTAGAGCCCCAAGTAAAAAAAAACAAACAAATGCAAAAAGTTTCTGTTTAAGAAAACTAAGGTGAGAACCCAACAATGGTAAAGCACCCTCTTCATGCTCAACAGGCAAATACAACAACATGTCAAATCCTCTAAGGATAACTTTGACAAAAACTTAGCAATCACAGCCAAGAATAATCATTAAGAACTTTTACAGCTCTGTATGTAACATAAAAGGTAGTAACCAAGCATGTTCCAAACTAGTGACTAACAGTATCACACACACTGATCCCTCAGAGGTAGCAAACCTGCTAGCGGACAGATTTTGTAAAAATTTCACTCCCTTAGCCACTCCATACTTATCACAAACCTTGTCCCCAACTTTCCTCAATCCTACATATCTGAAGAGCAGGTCATTAAAACCATGTCTAAGGCAAAAAAAAATGCAGCCTCTATGGGAGTAGACGGCATCCAAGTCTGTCTTCTAAACAAACTAAAACATGAACTAGCATCACCATTAAGTACCTTGTTCACTCACAGCCTAACCACAGGCTTTGTTCCTTCAGAAAGGAGAACAGCAACAGTTATTCCCCTCTTCAATGGTGGCTTAGCAATAGACCCACGGAATTGTAGACCCATAAATCTGACCAGCCTCATTTGTAAAGCCATGGAACGTATCATCGTGCACCTCATAAATAAAGACATAAATGACCTCCAGACCCTGGATCTGACCCAATTAGGCTTTGTCGAGGGCAGATCCTGCCTGTTAAACCAGATGTATTTCTTGAAAATTTGACCAGGGCCATTAACGAAGGCAAATTTGTGCACACAGTATACCTCGACTTGGCAAATGCCTTTGACACAATCCCACACTCAGGCATTACCGATAAACTTAGCAAACTGAATGTAAATCCTTTTGTTGTAAGATGGGTTGCTCACAAACCGGTCACACACTATGAATGTGGGTGACTCCACATCAGCCAGCAGACCTGTCACCAGCAGGGTATCACAAGGGTCAGTGCTGGGACTCTACTGTTTGGTATATACTTCTCAGAAGTTCAAGCCAAAACTAAGGGGCTGTGGTTGACCAAGTTTGCAGACGACTGCAAACTGGGTGCAAGTACTGAATCCCCAAATGATGTCACTATACTTCAGGAGAGTCTTACGGAGACCAACAACTGGTGTCTTAGTCACTGTTTCAAGCTGAGTGTAAAGAAATGCATCATCATTCCCTTCAGTAAAAATAATTTCCCTTCACACAATCAAATTAACAACAATGCCCTATGTAACTATGACGTGGCACGAGATCTAGGATCACAAGTAGACTGCGACCTTAACTTTGACCACATGTCCACTGTACTAAGGAAGGCTTCCTATGTAGCACACTTGATTAGCAAAGGCATCACTTCTAGAACAGAGGAGGTTGTAACCCCTCTATACTCGTCACTAATCAGGCTCATAATTGAGTATAACGCTCCTTTTGGTATATACTGTACAAATCACCTGCAGCAATTGGAGAGATCTCACAGGTTTCTAACTAAGAAGATCAAGGGACTCCAGTACATGCCTTATACAGACCGACTAAAGTCCCTTTCACTATACTTCATATCATATCGACTTCTGAGGAGAGCCTTATGCCTGGCTTACAGAGCAATCTCCGATCCAAACCTAATGAATTTGCTGCACATCCATAAATCAAATGGGACTAGAGATACCCATTCCAGGGACCTAAATATGGCCTGCAGTTTTGGTAGGACATGCTGGAGGGACAGATTTGTCTCCCGGTGACTGTTGCATCTTTGGAATAGGCTGCCAATTCACGTGAAGCAGAGCACCTCTATGATATTGTTCAAAAGGAAGCTGGATGAGTGGATAGGGTACCATAAATTCTTACGGGGAATAGCACCAACAACCCTCTTGGACATGGGCAGTCATTAATAAATACAATCCTGGGTATTGATTAGAGTATCTATAGTATTATGTTGGGATGAAATGGCTAGGCTTGAAATGACCGCTGGGATGATAGCCTAGTAAGCTCCTATGATCCTATGATCAAAAGTAATTTTCCAGTATAATAGAACAGAGTTGGAGTAAATAGGGGGGCATGCTGTACCCCATAGCCACATCCTTAACTTGTTGATGATATTAGCCTTTAAAGAAAATAACATTTTTAGAAAGCAGAAATGTTATAGCTTCACTGATTAATAAAATGTCTGGAAATGTTAAATATTTATACAATAAAAACACTTCTTTAAACCAGCATAAACCATTATCATGTTGAATTGATGAACATAAATCTTTAACATCAACAGTCACTCATAAATAGTTTTTACATTTTTGTTAAGAAAATTCAAAGAATCAATACAAATGTGTGGATGTTGTGTGGTGCTGCCTTTGAATTTATAATCTGTTCATTTGGATAAGGGCTAAGTCCTTACAATGGGGATCCACTGTATTTTTATGAACTTTAGGAATCACCCAACTTTTGGGGAATAATAGATCTTTCAATTTTCAAAAACCAAAACAAAGTTGTATCATTGTAACCATCCATTGAGCTGTCATGCAGCCAAAAATCATTTTATTGGTATGCAACATTAATTTGATTAATGAACGAAACCTGAAATGTGCCATCACAGTTCAATTGATGCAGCCTCCTACCACTGTAATCACCTGTAGGCATGAGAAACGCACCAAACAATCGTCTGGTTTCATAATTCTAATGGAGAGATCCAAGGACAAAATTCAGCAAGCACACCAAAAGACTATGTGCCCATTGCTAACATATGTCTCCTAATATTAGAAATATAAATGACTATGGACACCATTATGATGAGTACCATGGTTTCCATAATTATGTCAGTGCACCTACTACTGTATATACAGCCACAAGCTTTACCTGTAACAACATGCATTTCTTAACAGTCTGTGGTTCATCACTATGACCCAAGCCTTCCAGACAATCAACCATGTACTAGTCCTAAAGAAATTCTCTTAGAGAAAACACTATGATATGGATAAAAAAATACATAACTAACAGAACATTTCAAGTACTTACAAATTCCAACCTCTCAAATTGTAGAATACTTCTTGTTGTTTGTCTTTCGGCTTTTTCTTGGTAAGGGGTCACCACAGCAGAACTCCGGTCTGCTAATGATTGGCAGTAGATTTTTATGAAACGCCGAGGTGCCAGCTCGATGCCCAACCTTCAACGAAGGCATGCCCTTTATGCACGCATGTCTTTCGAATGCTACCCAAACACGGGGAGGACATGCAGACTCCATACAGAAGACACTCTCAAGCCAAGCCAAGAATCAAACGGGAGAAACTCTTGCTGTGAGGTAACAACGCTACCGCCGTACCCCCGTGGCATACTAAACACTGGTATTCCATAATTCAGTATTACATTTTTCCCCTTTTCTCCTATCTATAAATGACTTTGATTAAAAATCTACCTTCTCTTAAACCTATTATTTATACAGATGACTCACTTATCCTTCAACAATCTGACACAAGAAATGCAACAACATTATAGAAAATAATCAAGTTGAACTATTTCCAGCGAACTTAGCCTAAACACATTCAAATTGGGCACCATGTTTTTTGACTCTCCTCAGACATTTGCTAAACTATCCTGTCTCATAATCAAAGCTCTCCAAGACAATCCCCTCTGCTTAATAGAACATTTGAAATCCTAGGACTCATAAAAGACCCTAATCTGAAACATAAGCAACATAATGGAATAACTTCCAATAAAGTGATGATACAAAGTTATGCCACAAAATTTCATAACATCTCACCATCTGGACAGTAAGCTATAGCTACAGATGTACTACTTAAAAAAGTACAGTAGATTCTTTCTGTAATAGCATTCCCTTGCTTTCTAATATCCATCTTCAACTGATAAGTAACATCTGACAGTATGCCATCTAATCAGGCACAAATACTCTAGACTGTGTTTCTGAGGTAGTTCAACTGACTGCCAGTCCAATGCAGAACAATAATGCTTTTCAGCAAACTTCACTTCCAAGGTATAACTTGATGGCAGTGACCCTCACTTAAATATATACTTTTTATTAGATAGCAGGGGATTTTTCTGTTAAACAATCACAAGCTGAACCAATCCCATTAATGACACTTACTTTCAGGAAAATAAATGGCAAAAAATGTATTTTCTTAAACAGTTTTATAACTAAGGCAAGACAAAGGGGGTAGCTACTGCGTGCAAGGTATTAGGGGGTGTGACTTGCAGGTTCTGGTTGCGAAGCAGTGCAGTACAGTCAGTCAAAAATGAACACTGATATTACATTTGTAGTTACTGCTAAAGTGGTTTGTGTGTAGTATTTTAGCAGCAGGAAACCACTTAGTGGTTTGCTACTGTTTTCAGGGCAGACAGCTTTTTTTGCCCCCAAACTTTTTTTTTTTTTGTCCTCAACATAGAACTGAAGGGGGTGTCAGACTGACAGAGAAACTGCACATGATGCCAGGATCTATGTTTCTGCTCTGAAATAGCTTCAACAACATACAATCACTTTTCAGCTGACATCAGAACACAAAAAAAAAAATAATGTCAGACTTCAAAACAAAATTAAAACATCATCTGACGAATAATAACTGTAATTGCTTCAAAGATAATGCAGGAAATAAAAAGTCATATAACTGTTTGATTACAAATATTGTTACAGTTCTACCAGCCTGTTCACTTTAAAAGTTGTATCTCTCTACCTGTACTCATGTAAATAATCTAAATAGATGTGTGAATGCCTTTATGTATTTTACTTTGTTGTATTTTTTGCTTTTTTTAATTTATTCCTCATTAGATGGCTTATACATATTTGCCTGTTTCATTTTCCTTAGCACTTAAATTAGCTTTATAGTTCATTTTTACTGAATATGTTAGGCAAGCCAACAAATGTATTATTGTGTAGTTTCACATGGGGAACTATATATGAGTGACAGTTTTTGTTTCTTATTGTGATTATTGCTGTAGACTTCCTGTTACTGTATAACTTGTTAAAATATGTACTATAAATGAATATCTGTGATTACTTGTAGTTTTCCCCAAGAACCTACTTAATGCCTGATAAGGAACAGTTTTACTTAACCACCTACCTGGTTAGAAAATACAAAATAAATACATAAATAATGTTTCATTCAACTGAATAGTAAGGGCAATGTATTGTGGTAGCAGCATTTACATCTCTTCTCTTTGGTGTACTCAAAGGTTAAGTACTGGACTGCAAGGAATCACGAGCACTGCAGGACAGTGTGATGTTGAAGGCAATGGCATCACCCTTGTGTTCAGGTGAGATTGGTGGATATATATAAATGGCTGCATGTTCTGTAAGCAATTGTTTTGCTGATTTTAATGTATCTTGGGGAGTTACCCCCAAATGAAGCATAAAGAAGAGGACTTGATGGAGGTGTTTAGGGGTGGCATAATTCAAGTTTCCCATCTTTGAGTCTGTTTTACTCTTTATAAAATGATTCACAGGTGACAGCATTACCCTGTTAGGTATGCTCACCTGTTAGGCAGAGGAAACAATTGTCACACTCTTCACGCTGGTCGTACCATTCTAGTGAGGCAGATTATTTTCATATAATTTGATCATGTCTCATCATTACACCTGTTTGGAGTAAGATACACCATTCAGTTTGTTAGGCAACCCGCGTAATCTTACTAGATTTTACTATCTGCTCTTTTTCTTTGTTTGCGATTGTAAAGGCTAAGGATAGAATTTCTAAGAATCTCTGGGTTGCTGTTTGAATTACTGTTGCCTCATTCCTTGCTACAATTTTCAAATTCATATAACTATATAAAGTTAATTCATGACAGCATTTTAAGGATGCACTCTCTTTTGGTACACGTTTTATTACTTTGGAATTTTATAGTGATATAACTTTATAACATTTGACAGTATACTTTTTCTTGTTGCTTTTAATGTTTGTTAGGCTGTTAGATTTTACATTTACCCTTTTTTTTGCTTCTTCTTTATTATTATATTATTATTGTTACCTGTGCAGTTTGTTATTCTGCTTTAATAAAGCTTGTTCATATAAATAATTTATTTCAACATACTATTATACAGACAAACCTCAAGAAATCCCTGTCACAGTATTTCGGTTCTTGACAGTATAAAGGATTAGATTCACTTTGTACTTGGACAATATGACTTTGTTTTACTATTTGTAGCTTCGTACAAGTGAAGCAATCTGGGACACGAGGTGAATCGACTTCTTTCCATGCTCTTTGATGTTTCTGAGCAATCTCAAACTAGTTAGCTGAGAACCTGCTGGCTCATTACCTGAAACAACTGTCACTTTCTGTCTTGCTTTCTTTTTGTCCTTCCGCTCTTGAGCTTCTGATCTCCTGATCAGCTCCTGACAGATTCAGACTTCTCATGACTATGTTCCTTTTCCTTCTACCCTGTACTTACATGCTCTCTGTCCAGTTTCACTTCCTCTTCTCCTAATATATCAGGATGCCGATGCACTGTATCCATTCATCAAAACATTTCTTCCTTTATCTACCTTAATTGACTGCACACTTACTATATGTGATGGCCCTAACCACTCCCTTGATCTATTTACAGGATTGCAAAGGGGCCAAGGGACTGACCCCTTCACAGGATGGTAAATGTGTTGACTAGAGCTGGGGGCATCAGGGAAAGTAATGACTGGAATGTATGGGAACAAAAGGAGGGGAAACGATTAAATGTTTTTAGCCACTAAGAGGTGATGGAGTAGGAGATGATAAGGCAGGTAGTGACTTGGAAGGAGAAATAACAGCAAAAAAAAACTCAAAGGGGGATGAGGAGAAGTAAGTAAATATGTGCATGTCTGGCATTAGTTACTACAATCTGTTTGGCGAAAACAGACAAAAAATAATTTGGAAGTATATGAAGAAGTAGGTAAAAATTCAATATGGTTGGCATAAATGGGGTAGCAGAAACGTTATCAAATATTCCTACATGTATAGATCCATTTAATCTTGAATCAATGTTTATTGGATACAGTGAATGAGAATAGCATGCTTTTAGTCTTTCTCATGGGAAGAGGCAGTGGAGTTCAGATGTTTGTAACTGAGACATTAACATTACCCTTCCAGGTCTGTTTCTATTGTGCCTTGAATAAATTAAGGGGACATTAGTGGAGCAAATCTTGCTCAAGGTAAATACCACTTCTGACACTAAATTGCAATGCAGTCTGTAGACAATGTATATAAAACCTAATCTGGAGTTCTGGCTACCCCCCCAGCACACAAACAATCAAGCATATACTTTTTGTTCTTTTTAGTGGAAAGCAGTGATACACTTTTATGTGTTTTTCTGCCTTTTTCTTTGGGTATCTGCTGACTATCATCCCCATCTAACTACCAGTTTGCCCTTCTTGTCCTTTATCTTATGACTTCCCAACTGATGTAGAGGCAAAGATGGGGAATGTGGTCCCTTGCCCTGATTGCCTGATGGGTATGCCATCAAAGCTTTCACTACCAGCCCCATGATGTACATACATTTACATATACATGCCTAGTTTTCTTACATCACAGTACACTGACTGACATGCTACAGCACATGCCACAGCCTTTATGTGGAATGCTTCTGCACCCAGCATTCAACAGATATTGCTACTGACATGATCTGTGTCCATCCCTGTAACATGAAAGCATGTTGTTGTTTGTCACTTTTACTGTTTCATCACCAACTTGTTATAAATTTAATAAACACATGTGAGTTGTTGTTTATCAGTTTTCCTGTCTCATCTCATTACACATTTCATATTATATCTCATCTTTTTTTAAATATTTAATCTGTAGATTATCTAATACTCTTATTGGGCAATTAGCTGAAAAAAACTACAGTGAAAGGCAGATTACAGTGGAAGTAAAATATTCATAGTTTCCATCTCAGTTTTGAACCTCTCTCTAAAGTAAAATAGTGCTCAAAGGTTTCTAAAGAATTATCTAATAAAACTATGGACCTGTAATTTATTGACATAAGCCTCTCTCCCTTCTTCATCTCTCTATCCACCAAAAGAGAGGATTCTCAAAGCTTGCACTCAGATACTTAAAAACATGCTTTCTGGCAAGCAATGACATCTGCAATTCCTTGCCTTGAGATATCATGCCTCAAAACAGGAGGATGTCAGACCAACTACCACTTGCAATTTCTTTAATCACACTCTCTTCCATTTACAGGTTCTCAAAACTGACAAACTGTGCATCAAGCTTAACATTTATTTATTAGTTTGACACTTGTTTTCTGGGAAAGCCCTACTGGGCCAAAACATGCCCATTTTCGGCAAAGGCCAGGGAAGAGCAGCTCCCCAATCACTGTCTGTCAAAAATCAATTACAGATATTTTAAACCACAAAGTATCATGTAACACTACACACATAGGTCTGAAAAATGTAATGAGAAAAACAGGGAACAATATGTTTCATATTAGAGTGCAATGAAGAACAATAATACGAGTTGGAGAAAATATGTAAATTTGTGAGGAAAACATATCAGTAGTTATTTGTTACATAGAGATGTATGTGACAAATGAGACCTGAAACAATTCTAACAAGATATTTAAGGAGATATCAGAGATTACATGATTAGAGACAGTGAGGTGAAACTGAGTGATGCCTTAGTATAACAGAGGTGGTCATATTATGGTTACAGAAGGAAGAAGGAGAAAGAGAATGAGATGATAAGCGTGCAGGTAGGGGGTCTACAGGTAACGTAGGTGAGGAGGGATGAAAGAGAAAGAGGTAGAGGAAACGTCGGCAGAGAGAAAGTGGATATCATAAGGTAGTGTGAAAAACAACCAGAAGGAGTGGAGTAGGAGGCTGGTGAGGGTTGTGAAGTGTGACTTAGGTTAAAGGGGGTGAGTGAAGTATAGTGAGGAAGTTCAGCCAGAATTGGCACAGGAACAGGTCTATGATTCTGTAAGGTATTCTTTTACAGAGCATTTAAAGGTGGGTAGGTTAGAAATAGTTCTGGTGGTTAGAGGTAGGGAGTTCCATTTTGTGCTACAGAGCACTAGTATCCTAACATTACCCTAATCACATTGCTTACTAAAGCCAAACTTGACATCAGACCCAAAAATGTCACAAATTATAAGTTAGTTTTATTCCACATTGACACTTGCTCTTT
Organism: Protopterus annectens; assembly: GCF_019279795.1. Taxonomy (NCBI): domain Eukaryota; kingdom Metazoa; phylum Chordata; order Ceratodontiformes; family Protopteridae; genus Protopterus; species Protopterus annectens. Next base: position 1,092,896,059 of record NC_056748.1, on the reverse strand, counting down.
CATTTTTTACTTTGAGCAGTTCCTGCACTCTTATTCCTCCCTTCATCCATGCGTGGAACTTATGATGTCTTCTCAAGGTAGCATTTGGACTCTTTTTCCTCACTCTGCATGATTTGTCTTACCATCCCAAATAACTTCTCATGTTAAAATTGGATTGGACAATGGACTCAGCCAACCTCTTCCACAAAATAGTGTTGAATTTTTCCCAAGCATCTGATGCTTCATCTGGTAGAACACACCCGCCATACCTATTCTGTAAATAAACACACCCACCATGCCTATTCTGTAAATAAACACACCCACCATACCTATTCTGTAAATAAACGCACCCACCATACCTATTCTGTAAATAAACACACCCACCATATCTATTCTGAAAATAAACACACCCACCACACCTGTTCTGTAAACAAACACACCCACCATACCTATTCTGTAAATAAACACACCCACCATACCAATTCTGTAAATAAACACACCCACCATACCTATTCTGTAAATAAACACACCCACCATACCTATTCTGTAAATAACCACCAGTACGAACAATGGAGCGACTAAGAACAAAATACCAAAATCCACTGTTTTGCAAACGAACCTCTGTGTCTTGGGAAATCCACACACAACTTCAGAGCTGCTATAACATGAACAAACCCAGCAGTAGCAGAACAAATGTAAACCAATTGGCGACAGTAAATAAAATATAAAATAAAATAGTTTATTGAATCCAAGCTCCTGGGTTAAGCGCTTTCACAAGTATGAATACAAGCTTCATCAGAACACTAAAACTGACGTTAACAGATCATTAAATAACTTTTTTGGCACCAATTCTTTTTAAATCAGTCTTGAAAAATTTAAAGACATACATACCCGTTTACTAATACAACAATCCTACTTTTATAAATTGTAGTATTGCATGCATAATTATAAGTTGTAATATATGACATTTAAAGCATGCTACAATAACTTAAACATTTTGACTAAATAATCATAAAATGCACAAATATATATAAAAATATATAAAATATCCAAAATATATGAAATATATAAAATGTATTGTTGTTTTAGTCACAAAAAATGTAAAAAATTGCGATTGATATATTACTATTTAACGCTCCAATGTCATGTAACTTAATACAAAACATGCAAAAAAACTGCTTAGTATATCAGTCATTTCAATGCCAACAATGGTTTAATGGATATAGTATCATTTAGACCAGGTGGTACAGAGGCATCAGTATAAATTTGCCACCATAATTCTTTATATAGCAGCAAACCTTTAAAATCTCCCCCTCTTGGATCAACCTGCAAGATGTCAACTATACCAGAATTAAAGAAGTGACTGTCACCATACGCTTTAATATGTCTGTAAAGAGCATTTGTTTCATCTTTTCTTTAAATACTGTATAAATGAGAATAGATGCATCTATTAAATCTCATTTGGGTCTTGCTTATGTAGAATCCGGAACAGGTCCTGCATACGGCAAGATATATAACCATTTTTGTTTGACAATTTCCTCCACAAAACTATATATGAGTGTGGTTATAGTTGTCCAACACCACACAATCACCCTGAAATATAGTATGACATTGATTGCATGCTCCACATCTAGTTGTACTTCTATATATGGGGGTCTTATTGATATGACCTCTCTCTAAAATGAATTTAATGTTGATGCCAATTTTACTGACAAATCTGGGGCCTTGACCTAAAGTAGAAGAAATTTCCTGATCTACTGATATAATGTGCCAATTATCAATCAGAATTTTCTTGACCTTACTGATATATGGTCCATATTCCAAAATGGTTCTACCTCACTTTAACGACACGCCGGAACATCGACAGGGAAATCGCGAGCCCCAGAAGATCGATAGCGCAGAAGACCGACGCGACGGGACCTAGAAGATCGACAAGCAGAAGACCGACCCGACAGATGAAAGCACCGATGCCGAGGATGCCGACATGGGAAAAGGCTGTGTAAGTATGCGGTAGTGACGGACGTTAGGGTGCGAGTAAGGTAAGTGTGGATAGGGGTGGGTTAAGTGAGTTAGGGTTAGGGGTCAGGTAAGTGCGTAGTGATTGTGTTTGGGGTTAGGGCGGGATAAGTGAGTTAGGGTTAGGAGCGGTCAGGTAAGTGAGTGATTATGTTTGGTTTAGGGGCGGGATAAGTGAGTTAGGGTTAGGAGCGGGCCAGGTAAGTGAGTGACGGACCTTAGGGTTAGGGTTTGGGTTAGGGTTGTAGGTAGTTGTGTATGTGAGGTTTAGTGTGGGTTTGTATGGATTTTGGTGTGCTTGTGTTGTGTATGTGGTTTTTGGACGGGGAATGTGTTTTGGTTGTTGATTGTGGTGTGTGAAGTGTATGAGGTTTCGTGTTTGTGTACCGTCGGTTATTTCGTTGTCGGGCATGTGGGATTTCGTGTTTTTGTACTGTCGGTTATGTGGTTTCGGTGATTGCGTTGTCGGTGTTGTGGTGTTTCGTTTATGTGAGGTAGAACCTCCAAAATACATGTCCTTTCAAAAGAGCTATCATCACTCATCTTGACAGCTATACTAGGTGCCACGTGTACATTACTGTTGTTATATCTTTCTCCCAATAGGGGTATATATTTTTCCCCCACTCTTTAATTACATATTCCTTAACTTTTGTCATGGCTTTGACATCATAACCTCTTTCCTTAAATAATAAGGTAATGAATGTCACTTCATCTAACATGTCTGTATATGCAGATGTCATCCTGACTGCTCTAATGAGTTGACCCTTGTATATATTCATAAACTGCCTCTTAGGATGATTACTAGAATATTCTAAATAGTCGTTGGTAAAAGTATTTTTCCTATATATCTTAGAACTAAATATATTTTCTTCTCTACAAACTAAAGTACCTAAGTATGCCAAGCCTTTACTATTTTTGGAAGACGTAAATTTCAAATAACTATTACTGTTATTAATATAATCCAAAAATTGATCCAACAAAATATCTCCACCATCCCATATCAAGTAGATGTCATCCAAATATCTAGAATAATATTTGATGTATTTCATATAATTACTTTCAAATATTTTGGTCTCTTCCCACTCAAGCATAACCAGGTTGGCGTATATAGGAGCACAAGCGGCACCCATAGCTACGCCCCTGGTTTGCCTGAAAAATTCACCTTCAAAAAAGATATAATTGTGATCAAGGACCAAGGACATAATTTCGGTGAGGAGACATGTGGTGTCCCACTGAATATCTGCATGTTTCCTAATGCTACATGCAAAAGCCTCTAGTCCCTCCTCCTTAGGAATGCATGAGAACAAATCAATTACATCGATAGTCACAAATAATATATAATTCTTGGATAAATATATGGGATAACTCCTTAAAAATTCCCAAGAATCGACAAATTTATCAGTTCAACAAACAATTGGCAGGTATTTATTCCAAGTCCAACCTAACTGTTGAAGAACATAAGGTGCTTCAGGAATTAAAAAATGCAAAAAGCATCAGAATTATGAAACAAGATAAGGGGGGGGTATTGTTATTTATGATAGTCTTATGTATACCTGCAAAATACATGAACTGCTATACTCTTCAGGTAATTATTCCAACATTTCCCTCAATGAAATTAATATTGTTTACAGAAAAATTGACATGTGTATTGAGGAATTCCTAATTGACAACAGGATAAACAATGATATATATAAGTATATTAAAGTAGATTATCCCACTTTAGCCACTATTGTAGGCATTTCGAAGATACATAAAAGAATAGAAGATCCCCCATTAAGACCGATAATATCAGGGAGTAGATCTAAGACATTTCCCATGGGTAAAGTTATTGATACATATTTCAAACATGTATATGGAAAGATTTCACACATAGCCAAAGATTCTTGGGAATTTTTAAGGAGTTATCCCATATATTTATCCAAGAATGATATATTATTTGTGACTATCGATGTAATTGATTTGTTCTCATGCATTCCTAAGGAGGAGGGACTAGAGGCTTTTGCATGTAGCATTAGGAAACATGCAGATATTCAGTGGGACACCACATGTCTCCTCACCGAAATGATGTCCTTGGTCCTTGATCACAATTATATCTTTTTTGAAGGTGAATTTTTCAGGCAAACCAGGGGTGTAGCTATGGGTGCCGCTTGTGCTCCTATATAAGCCAACCTGGTTATGCTTGAGTGGGAAGAGACCAAAATATTTGAAAGTAATTATATGAAATACATCAAATATTATTCTAGATATTTGGATGACATCTGCTTGATATGGGATGGTGGAGATATTTTGTTGGATCAATTTTTGGATTATATTAATAACAGTAATAATTATTTGAAATTTACGTCTTCCAAAAATAGTAAAGACTTGGCATACTTAGATACTTTAGTTTGTAGAGAAGAAAATATATTTAGTTCTAAGATATATAGGAAAAATACTTTTACCAACGACTATTTAGAATATTCTAGTAATCATCCTAAGAGGCAGTTTATGAATATATACAAGGGTCAACTCTTTAGAGCAGTCAGGATGACATCTGCATATACAGACATGTTGGATGAAGTGACATTCATTACCTCATTATTTAAGGAAAGAGGTTATGATGTCGAAGCCATGACAAAAGTTAAGGAATATGTAATTAAAGAGTGGGGGAAAAATATATACCCCTATTGGGAGAAAGATATAACAACAGTAATGTACAGGTGGCAGCTAGTATAGCTGTCAAGATGAGTGATGATAGCTCTTTTGAAAGGACATGTATTTTGGAATATGGACCATATATCAGTAAGGTCAAGAAAATTCTGATTGATAATTGGCACATTATATCAGTAGATCAGGAAATTTCTTCTACTTTAGGTCAAGGCCCAAGATTTGTCAATAAAATTGGCATCAACATTAAATTAATTTTAGAGATAGGTCATATCAATAAGACCCCCATATATAGAAGTACAACTAGATGTGGAGCATGCAATCAATGTCATACTATATTTCAGGGTGATTGTGTGGTGTTGGACAACTATAACCACACTCATATAAAGTTTTGTGGAGGAAATTGTCAAACAAAAATGGTTATATATCTTGCCATATGCAGGACCTGTTCCGGGTTCTACATAGGCAAGTCCCAAATGAGATTCAATAGACGCATCTATTCTCATTTATACAGTATTAAAAGAAAAGATGAAACAAATGCTCTTTACAGACATATTAAAGCGTATGGTGATAGTCACTTCTTTAATTTTGGTATAGTTGACATCTTGCAGGTTGATCCAAGAGGGGGAGATTTTAAAGGTTTGCTACTATATAAAGAATTATGGTGGCAAATTTATACTGATGCCTCTGTACCACCTGGTCTAAATGATACTATATCCATTAAACCATTGTTGGCATTGAAATGATTGATATACTAAGCAGTTTTTTTGCATGTTTTGTATTAAGTTACATGACATTGGAGCGTTAAAAAATAATATATCAATCGCAATTCATTACATTTTTTTGTGACTAAAACAACAATACATTTTATATATTTCATATATTTTGGATACTTGATATATTTTTATATATATTTGTGCATTTTATGATTATTTAGTCAAAATTTGTAAGTTATTGTAGCATGCTTTAAATGTCATATATTACAACTTATAATTATGCATGCAATACTACAATTTATAACAGTAGGATTGTTGTATTAGTAAACGGGTATGTATGTCTTTAAATTTTTCAAGACTGATTTAAAAAGAATTGGTGCCAAAAAAGTTATTTAATGATCTGTTAACGTCAGTTTTAGTGTTCTGATGAAGCTTGTATTCATACAAGTGAAAGCGCTTAACCCAGGAGCTTGGATTCAATAAACTATTTTATTTTATATTTTATTTACTGTCACCAATTGGTTTACGTTTGTTCTGCTATTGCTGGGTTTGTTGGTGTTATAGCAGCTCTGAAGTTGTGTGTGGATTTCCCAAGACACAGAGGTTCGTTTGCGAAACAGTGCATTTTGGTATTTTGTTCCTATTCTGTAAATAAACACACCCACCATACCTATTCTGTAAATAAACACACACACACACCATACCTATTCTGTAAATAAACACACCCACCATACCTATTCCGTAAGTAAACACACCCACCATACCTATTCTGGAAATAAACACACCCACCATACCTATTCTGAATATAAAAACACCCACCATACCTATTCTGTAAATAAACACACCCACCATACCTATTCTGTAAATAAACACACCTACCATACCTATTCTGTAAATAAACACACCCACCATACCTATTCTGTAAATAAACACACCCACCATACCTATTATGTAAATAAACACACACACCATACCTATTCTGTAAATAAACACACCCACCATACCTATTCCATAAATAAACACACCCACCATACCTATTCTATAAATAAACACACCCACCATACCTATTCTGTAAATAAACACACCCACCATACCAATTCTGTAAATAAACACACCCACCATACCTATTCTGTAAATAAACACACCCACCATACCTATTCTGTAAATAACCACCAGTACGAACAATGGAGCGACTAAGAACAAAATACCAAAATCCACTGTTTCGCAAACGAACCTCTGTGTCTTGGGAAATCCACACACAACTTCAGAGCTGCTATAACACGAACAAACCCAGCAGTTGCAGAACAAATGTAAACCAATTGGCGACAGTAAATAAAATATAAAATAAAATAGTTTATTGAATCCAAGCTCCTGGGTTAAGCGCTTTCACTTGTATGAATACAAGCTTCATCAGAACACTAAAACTGACATTAACAGATCATTAAATAACTTTTTTGGCACCAATTCTTTTTAAATCAGTCTTGAAAAATTTAAAGACATACATACCCGTTTACTAATACAACAATCCTACTTTTATAAATTGTAGTATTGCATGCATAATTATAAGTTGTAATATATGACATTTAAAGCATGCTACAATAACTTAAACATTTTGACTAAATAATCATAAAATGCACAAATATATATAAAAATATATAAAATATCCAAAATATATGAAATATATAAAATGTATTGTTGTTTTAGTCACAAAAAATGTAAAAAATTGTGATTGATATATTACTATTTAACGCTCCAATGTCATGTAACTTAATACAAAACATGCAAAAAAACTGCTTAGTATATCAATCATTTCAATGCCAACAATGGTTTAATGGATATAGTATCATTTAGATCAGGTGGTACAGAGGCATCAGTATAAATTTGCCACCATAATTCTTTATATAGCAGCAAACCTTTAAAATCTCCCCCTCTTGGATCAACCTGCAAGATGTCAACTATACCAGAATTAAAGAAGTGACTGTCACCATACGCTTTAATATGTCTGTAAAGAGCATTTGTTTCATCTTTTCTTTAAATACTGTATAAATGAGAATAGATGCATCTATTAAATCTCATTTGGGTCTTGCCTATGTAGAACCCGGAACAGGTCCTGCATACGGCAAGATATATAACCATTTTTGTTTGACAATTTCCTCCACAAAACTCTATATGAGTGTGGTTATAGTTGTCCAACACCACACAATCACCCTGAAATATAGTATGACATTGATTGCATGCTCCACATCTAGTTGTACTTCTATATATGGGGGTCTTATTGATATGACCTCTCTCTAAAATGAATTTAATGTTGATGCCAATTTTACTGACAAATCTGGGGCCTTGACCTAAAGTAGAAGAAATTTCCTGATCTACTGATATAATGTGCCAATTATCAATCAGAATTTTCTTGACCTTACTGATATATGGTCCATATTCCAAAATACATGTCCTTTCAAAAGAGCTATCATCACTCATCTTGACAGCTATACTAGGTGCCACGTGTACATTACTGTTGTTATATCTTTCTCCCAATAGGGGTATATATTCTCCCCCACTCTTTAATTACATATTCCTTAACTTTTGTCATGGCTTTGACATCATAACCTCTTTCCTTAAATAATAAGGTAATGAATGTCACTTCATCTAACATGTCTGTATATGCAGATGTCATCCTGACTGCTCTAATGAGTTGACCCTTGTATATATTCATAAACTGCCTCTTAGGATGATTACTAGAATATTCTAAATAGTTGTTGGTAAAAGTATTTTTCCTATATATCTTAGAACTAAATATATTTTCTTCTCTACAAACTAAAGTATCTAAGTAAGCCAAGCCTTTACTATTTTTGGAAGACGTACATTTCAAATAACTATTACTGTTATTAATATAATCCAAAAATTGATCCAACAAAATATCTCCACCATCCCATATCAAGTAGATGTCATCCAAATATCTAGAATAATATTTGATGTATTTCATATAATTACTTTCAAATATTTTGGTCTCTTCCCACTCAAGCACAACCAGGTTGGCGTATATAGGAGCACAAGCGGCACCCATAGCTACGCCCCTGGTTTGCCTGAAAAATTCACTTTCATAAAAGATATAATTGTGATCAAGGACCAAGGATATAATTTCGGTGAGGAGACATGTGGTGTCCCACTGAATATCTGCATGTTTCCTAATGCTACATGCAAAAGCCTCTAGTCCCTCCTCCTTAGGAATGCATGAGAACAAATCAATTACATCGATAGTCACAAATAATATATAATTCTTGGATAAATATATGGGATAACTCCTTAAAAATTCCCAAGAATCGACAAATTTATCAGTTCAACAAATAATTGGTAGGTAGGTATTTATTCCAAGTCCAACCTAACTGTTGAAGAACATAAGGTGCTTCAGGAATTAAAAAATGCAAAAAGCATCAGAATTATGAAACAAGATAAGGGGGGGGGGTATTGTTATTTATGATAGTCTTATGTATACCTGCAAAATACATGAACTGCTATACTCTTCAGGTAATTATTCCAACATTTCCCTCAATGAAATTAATATTGTTTACAGAAAAATTGACATGTGTATTGAGGAATTCCTAATTGACAACAGGATAAACAATGATATATATAAGTATATTAAAGTAGATTATCCCACTTTAGCCACTATTGTAGGCATTTCGAAGATACATAAAAGGATAGAAGATCCCCCATTAAGACTGATAATATCAGGGAGTAGATCTAAGACATTTCCCATGGGTAAAGTTACTGATACATATTTCAAACATGTATATGGAAAAATTTCACACATAGCCAAAGATTCTTGGGAATTTTTAAGGAGTTATCCCATATATTTATCCAAGAATGATATATTATTTGTGACTATCGATGTAATTGATTTGTTCTCATGCATTCCTAAGGAGGAGGGACTAGAGGCTTTTGCATGTAGCATTAGGAAACATGCAGATATTCAGTGGGACACCACATGTCTCCTCACCGAAATGATGTCCTTGGTCCTTGATCACAATTATATCTTTTTTGAAGGTGAATTTTTCAGGCAAACCAGGGGCATAGCTATGGGTGCCGCTTGTGCTCCTATATAAGCCAACCTGGTTATGCTTGAGTGGGAAGAGACCAAAATATTTGAAAGTAATTATATGAAATACATCAAATATTATTCTAGATATTTGGATGACATCTGCTTGATATGGGATGGTGGAGATATTTTGTTGGATCAATTTTTGGATTATATTAATAACAGTAATAATTATTTGAAATTTACGTCTTCCAAAAATAGTAAAGGCTTGGCATACTTAGATACTTTAGTTTGTAGAGAAGAAAATATATTTAGTTCTAAGATATATAGGAAAAATACTTTTACCAACGACTATTTAGAATATTCTAGTAATCATCCTAAGAGGCAGTTTATGAATATATACAAGGGTCAACTCATTAGAGCAGTCAGGATGACATCTGCATATACAGACATGTTGGATGAAGTGACATTCATTACCTCATTATTTAAGGAAAGAGGTTATGATGTCGAAGCCATGACAAAAGTTAAGGAATATGTAATTAAAGAGTGGGGGAAAAATATATACCCCTATTGGGAGAAAGATATGACAACAGTAATGTACAGGTGGCACCTAGTATAGCTGTCAAGATGAGTGATGATAGCTCTTTTGAAAGGACATGTATTTTGGAATATGGACCATATATCAGTAAGGTCAAGAAAATTCTGATTGATAATTGGCACATTATATCAGTAGATCAGGAAATTTCTTCTACTTTAGGTCAAGGCCCAAGATTTGTCAATAAAATTGGCATCAACATTAAATTCATTTTAGAGATAGGTCATATCAATAAGACCCCCATATATAGAAGTACAACTAGATGTGGAGTATGCAATCAATGTCATACTATATTTCAGGGTGATTGTGTGGTGTTGGACAACTATAACCACACTCATATAAAGTTTTGTGGAGGAAATTGTCAAACAAAAATGGTTATATATCTTGCCGTATGCAGGAACTGTTCCGGGTTCTACATAGGCAAGTCCCAAATGAGATTCAATAGACGCATCTATTCTCATTTATACAGTATTAAAAGAAAAGATGAAACAAATGCTCTTTACAGACATATTAAAGTGTATGGTGATAGTCACTTCTTTAATTTTGGTATAGTTGACATCTTGCAGGTTGATCCAAGAGGGGGAGATTTTAAAGGTTTGCTGCTATATAAAGAATTATGGTGGCAAATTTATACTGATGCCTCTGTACCACCTGGTCTAAATGATACTATATCCATTAAACCATTGTTGGCATTGAAATGATTGATATACTAAGCAGTTTTTTTGCATGTTTTGTATTAAGTTACATGACATTGGAGCGTTAAAAAATAATATATCAATCGCAATTTTTTACATTTTTTGTGACTAAAACAACAATACATTTTATATATTTCATATATTTTGGATACTTGATATATTTTTATATATATTTGTGCATTTTATGATTATTTAGTCAAAATTTGTAAGTTATTGTAGCATGCTTTAAATGTCATATATTACAACTTATAATTATGCATGCAATACTACAATTTATAACAGTAGGATTGTTGTATTAGTAAACGGGTATATATGTTTTTAAATTTTCAAGACTGATTTAAAAAGAATTGGCGCCAAAAAAGTTATTTAATGATCTGTTAACGTCAGTTTTAGTGTTCTGATGAAGCTTGCATTCATACAAGTGAAAGCGCTTAACCCAGGAGCTTGGATTCAATAAACTATTTTATTTTATATTTTATTTACTGTCACCAATTGGTTTACGTTTGTTCTGCTATTGCTGGGTTTGTTGGTGTTATAGCAGCTCTGAAGTTGTGTGTGGATTTCCCAAGACACAGAGGTTCGTTTGCGAGACAGTGCATTTTGGTATTTTGTTCCTATTCTGTAAATAAACACACCCACCATACCTATTCTGTAAATAAACACACACACCATACCTATTCTGTAAATAAACACACCCACCATACCTATTCCGTAAGTAAACACACCCACCATACCTATTCTGGAAATAAACACACCCACCATACCTATTCTGAATATAAAACACCCACCATACCTATTCTGTAAATAAACACACCCACCATACCTATTCTGTAAATAAACACACCTACCATACCTATTCTGTAAATAAACACACCCACCATACCTATTCTGTAAATAAACACACCCACTATACCTATTATGTAAATAAACACACACACCATACCTATTCTGTAAATAAACACACCCACCATACCTATTCCATAAATAAACACACCCACCATACCTATTCTGTAAATAAACACACCCACCATACCTATTCTGTAAATAAACACACCCACCATACCTATTCTGTAAATAAACACACCTACCATACCTATTCTGTAAATAAACACACCCACCATACCTATTCCAGAAATAAACACACCTACCATACCTATTATGTAAATAAACACACCCACCATACCTATTCTGTAAATAAACACACCCACCATACCTATTCTGTAAATAAATACACCCACCATACGTATTCTGTAAATAAACACACCTACCATACCTATTCTGTAAATAAATACACCCACCATACCTATTCTGTAAATAAAGACACCCACCATACCTATTTTGTAAATAACTGAAACTCACTCACTTTCTTAGCAATCCAAACAACCTTTATTAATGGAGACTGCACATCTATACTGGTGTAGAGGTGTTGCAGAAGACATTTTTACACCGCATCTCCCAAGATAAAACCAAAGGCAGATGATCATTTTCAGTATACTGGATTGTGTTCAAACTCACCTTAGATCAGCACCACCCTCTACCAAAACCAAAAGTCAGTTACTGAGAAGGACAGACCCTCTATTACTAGTAATATTTCCATTTCTAGCCTACCCATGTCTACTGTTTAGGGGAGGAAGTGAAATGAAATAATTTTTTCCCACTAAGAAATGAGCCTCTTCCCCCATTTACTAATTACATGATGTCTAGCTTTTCAGGAATTTTGATTTTCCTCTCGTGTATCTCAGGTCAGCATTATCATTTTGACTTCATCTTTCTTCCACATCTCACATTTCTAGGCTTTCTAGGTAGGGGGTCCAATCAATGAAACGTCCCACTGTAAAACAGAATTTCTTAGGAACCCTAATGCTTTTGCTCTGCTGTAACACCTGATTAGCAACATTAAAGAATTCCATTCCTATGTAGAAATAGACGACATATCTTGATTAGGGTCTACCTGATAATATCGAAAGCTGACATAGTCGAAGAGAGATTCATCGAGATGACATCCACGAAAACCCACTTCATTGACAGACTGGATGAACAAAATCCTTCCCAGGGTAAGTACTAAGCCACCCAAACACACACAAAATCAACACTGGAACACTCAAAACCCACCCAGGTTGGGGCTATGGCCACCACACCCTCCAATGTGCCCTCTACACCTCCTCCAATTAAATATACCAACTCCGAGATCACACTACAGTTTAGGAAAGGGCAAAGTTCACCTTCATGGCCAGCAGGTGACTTACCCATGTATGCTACATTTATGTTTGCTTCCACCTTTTCTCAATGCTGAAGTTTCCTGTAGAAACTCCCCTGCAGTGGAATCTTCATGCCAGATATTTATGTTCTGCCCTCTTTTCTCCAATGTTGCCTTTTATTGCTGGCTGCTCTCACTGCCTTCTGATAAAAAAATCTCAACATCTTTTTCACAGTACTACATTCCTCATTGATGTATCTCTCTTTGTATGTATTGATCTTGATTCATTGATAATCTGATAGGATAACATCCAGGCCTTTGTTCTTGTAATCACTGTAACACAATCAGGAAAAAGAAAATCAATTTAAATAAAGAAACACAATATTCATTCAAGTATTGAGACTCCGAATGCTGCCTCTACCTGGAGAACAGTACAGGTTTCATTCAAAACAAATATTAATAGCACAAAATTTAAAAACATAAAAAAGAAAAGAAAAACACAAGCTCAGTCATCCTTTGTTATAAATGATCACTTCTTCAGTAACCTGCATTCCTTTCCTCCTCATCTTCTGTTCCACTGCCTACATTTCTTGGTATTCCATGTGTAATGCTTCAACATAAAGGCACAACAGAAGAAAGAAACCTCTAGTTTCTAAAAAGCCTACCTTTTTAACCAGCCATAAAATGCTGTAATCAGAAACATATTCTCTGATACTGCTTTGTTGCTCTTACAGGACTAACCAACAGCAAACTGTTCTACTGTTCCGCTTTCCGTCTCAGCAGATACTGAAGTCTCTACAATCACCAGGGCCCAGTGATGATGTTCAGCAATTGTCAATCATCAGATATCAAGGGACGCAGCATGTAAATGGCAGCTACAAAACATGAATAAAACACAGATAAAACTAAGCCTCACTTGGCAGCTTAGAGATCAGAAGCTAGACCACACTTCTGCACCAATGCACTCATTACTAGATGAACACATTAACAGATGAAACAACTCTATAGTCCAGCCCAACCAAATGCTTCCCAGGAGAAAGCTCCCAGAAAATTACCAAACAAAGCAGTAATCAATGGAAGCCAATGACTAGAAAAAGAAAAAAAAATCTGTAAACAGCTAAAGCAAATAACAGACAATAAGCAAACACAAGGTGAAAAAGTAAAACTAAAAGCAATAAAGCTTAAAACTTGAACTGGAGCTTAACATTAACTATAAACATCCTTGTAACTTCTTGGCGAACTAAAAAGCAGCCAATACATAATACAGCAGCCAGAAGCAGAAAAGACCAGCACAACTTTCCCATTTGTAATTCGGTCAGTCTCCTCCCAACTCCAGAGTCTCCACTGCCTGGGTCGAGGCATTATCTCTGTCTCTGCTATAGCACTCATTAATCTGTCCATTAGTACAAAGTGTACAGCATCAAGTCTCCAATTTGTCAAAATGAATTTTTCAGGAGAGAAGAAACACAGATTTTACAAAGGAGGAGTGATGCAAGTAGTGTTTGCCTGGAGTCTGGATTCAGTTAAGGGTTAATTCTACAGAGACATCCTAAAAGACAATGTTATACATGCCCAGATACTGTGAAAAATACTGGCAATTGCAATGTCTAGCTTAAATGTTTGCATTACTCAACTCTGGTACATCCACTCCTTAAACTTCTACCCATAACAAATCATCTCTCACTATGTAAGGTGTTAGTTATATTCTTTTATCCAAACTGTTTAGAACTAACAGATTGTTTCTGGTGAGCCTTTTCCGACCTTGGTTGTCTTGTGCATAATCCTGTCTCCATCCTTTCAATTAATTTGATACGTCCAATCTCCCATTATGTCCTGTGCCATTTAAAATTCACTATCTGTTGTTTGGCACCATCTTTTACTCTTTCTGCCCCTACAAGCCCCTACGATCATGATTCTGGTGGTGTAAGTACACCGACCTAGGACCTGAATGTGTTTAGCTCTGTACATTGAAAGTACTTAAAATCTGAATGATTTACTGTGTTTTCTTGCTCCCTTAAGACTGTTTTGCATTGTATTTCTCTGCATAACTTGCTCCACACCTGTCTGTGTTATTGCTCATTTTAACCAAATGCATTAGGAAGATTCTTGACAGTACCTGCCTCGTTGTTTCTTTATCTGGGTTATGTGATATGTTAATTAATGGTCAGCGGCTTTGATTTATAGATTTCTGCATTTGGAACATTGCATTATAGAACTTGTGAGGGATTTGTAATATTACTTCTCTATTCGAATTCCCTGCATTGCTTTTATTTAATGCTGTTGTCAAATTTGGCCAAATTACACAGCTTTCTTTATTTAAAATAGTCACCTGCCTTTATTTGGGAGGAATTATGCATAACAATTTTTATATCCTGGAACTCTGCATGCTTTAATCTGTGGAACACTTATAAATGAGTACTTTGTTTGCTTATGTACTGTTTACTTTATAGTCACTGAGCTAAAACCTACATTGTTTTTACTATTCAAGTGCTTTTAAAATGCGAGATGTGTCATAATCGTAAGTGGGAACACTGCACTCCTAATTGTGAAAAGTTCAATAGATGTGGCTGTGAACTTCCTTCATGAACTGAGTTTTTGCAATCACTGCTTTATATTACAGACTTCAATCACAAAAATAACCCCAAAAATTCTGGAAAACCATCTCAGGACTCCTTACCCCAGGTTCCAAGCAAAACCCATAACCTTCCACAGATAAAACACACCTTCTCAAATAGCTGACATGTTCAGTATCCTTTTTATTGATAACATACTCAGACTAATAACAGACTCTACTTCTAACCCAAATTCTAATTCCAATGACAGTCTAATTCAACTCCTATCCCAAACATCCAACAAAATCACTACCACCTGTTCCCTCCCTCACCAAAGTATTTCTACACCAAGTAGTTCTCCTCCTTTTTCATTACAACCTATATCTACCTCATTAATACATAAGCTTCGTCTCAAACTAAAACTTTGTCCCCTTTCCTCCAACAATCTTCCATCAGAATACATAAAATGAATGCACCTATGCAGATGCAATTGCTTTTCCTGTCAGCACCCTTATCAGTCAATCCAGGTCCAAGTTCTTAATATCTGGAAGAAACCCATCATTACCCATTATGCAAATGAGGAAAATCTAATGCACTAACAAGTTATTGCCCCATCTCTAGCCTTTCCCTCTATCCAAATGTCTGCAAAGATGTGTACACATACAGGTACTAAAGCACCTTACCCATAGCAACCTTCTTACACCCACTCTACTTGGTTTTCAACCAGCACATTGCACAACCCCTGCTCTTACTTCATGGATACTGTTAACAAAGCCACAATCTCTGTCCAAATAACCTCTGTTATTCTACTAGATCTGTCAAAGCCTTTGATACAGTAGCACATCATAAACTTTTACATCAAGTCTGTGCAGTGGGCTGTTCACAACCCTCCAAACAATGGTTCGCTAGTTACCTATTTGACAGCATTGTGTAAAATGGCAAAGTAGTTTGTTTCACTAGCAGATTAACAAAACTGGCATGTCGCAAGGGTCCATCCTAGGCTCTTCAATATCTTCATTAATAATATACACACTGTTTCTCTTCAAAGCTCTGTTATTCAATATGTCGATGACTTTACCATCATCTCCACCTCAAACAGCATCTACCATCTTCTGCAAATAACTCCAATAAGACAAAACTTCTACTTTTCACGCCAAAACTATTCTCACTCAGTTTTAAAATACACTCCCAGAACAATTCAGAGATTGAAATTGTAACAAATGCAAAGCTCTTATGCATCACCATAGACAATAAACTTACATTTGAGCAACACATACATAATGCCATAAAAAGCACATTTCAAATTAGGAACACTATAAAGACGCAAAAACTTCATAGAAACCCCCACCAAGAAAACACTTGCCAATGCATATCTGCTCCCCTCTCTCTTATACATTGCCCCCATTTTCACCAACCTACATACATCATTAATGAATAAACTTCAGTCCTGCTACTGTAAAATCACTGTAAATGGATTCCTGACCTAGTTGGACTTTCCAGATTACCAAATGTCAATAAATATATGTATATAAATATAGCTAGATATGGATCCACTCACACATCGACAGACAAACGACCGTATGACAATTTATCATTGTAAAACTTATTGTACTGCATCCAGCCATGAACACCTCAATTCAAGCAGTGGGAATAATTCAAAGTTTGACATTCACACTCATCTAAACATCTCCAGGATGAGGTCTGACATGGGCCCAGAAAAAAAGATAATTTCCATTACACTACACTAAAGTTAATTGGAAGTGGTCAATAATTTTACAAGCAACTGGCAGGTTTGGGCTCAGTCAAGTGAATGTAAACCAAATATATGTATATATTTGTGTGCGTGTGTATTTATATATATATATATATATATATATATATATATATATATATATATATATATATACCTGTGGATCTACTTCAGTTTATCAAAGTTTCATAACTTAAAACCCATATGGCTGAGACAATATGATCGAAGATTTGAAACTTCAAACACTTTGAATTGAGATCGCTGTACAGTGCAGAACTGGAGATTTACCATTTACCTCACTGTAGTGTGATCTTGGAGTTGTTATATTTAATTAGCGGGGGTGTAGGGGGTGCAGGAGGGGCTTGCACCCCTGCAAAAACATAAAGACAACATTTTTTATTTAGTTTTATTTTTTTTTTATTTTGCTTTCAAAGTTTCAAAACTCCGATCGTATGGTCTTGGCCATATGGGTTTCGAAGTTTTGAAACTTCCATAAACTAAAATAGACTCATTTTATAAATATATATATATATATATATATATATATATATATATATATATATATTTTTTTTTTTCACTTTATAATCTCGAAATACTGAAATCTCAAATTTCAGTATCTCGACACTATAAAGGTGAACATTCACAATATCAAAACTCCAAAAGCACGAAATTCAAAATCGCGACACCTTCCACCACACAAACATACATACATCTTCCTCCCCACACACCAACAAACCAACAAAATACACACAAACATAACACAAATACACACACGTACCCTATAGATAAGCAGGGGGGCAAGCCCCCCACACCCTGCTACCTATATATACTAACTCCGAGGTCGCACTAAAAAGGCAAAGACACGAAATTCACCACTGCATACTCTATATTCCCCTTGCACATACACACACCACATACGTACAAACACCACCACTCTTGACACTTACACACTCACACTCTTACCTACCTACCCTAACCTAAACCTAAAACTTCCCAACACACTCACATACACTCAAATCCCTACCCAAAACCCTTAAAAAAAGGCACTTACCTGAATCTCCACATATATCCACATAACGGCAGGTAAACCATATCCCACAGCAACCCACACCTTACAAACAGAGTCAATCCCACATTTCACGCCACCACAACCATGAACACGTCTAAGTCGATCAAGTACAGTTTCGCTCAACTGCACTTTTGGCATTTTCATCTTGAGATACTGAAATTCGTGATTTCAGTATTTCGAGATAGTAAAGTGCTTATAAATAAATATATATATATATATATATATATATATATATATATATATATATATATATATATATATATATATATATATATATATATATATATATATATATATATATATAGTTTAGATCCAATTGCTTGTGTGGCCAAAGGTCAGTCTGGCAGAATTCCGAACCTAACTGTCGAATTGCGTTCACGCGAATATGCAGAATGTCGCACGAAACATCAAATTTGAATTTCCCGATCGCACACCCGCCGCAACAAGCGCTACCATTTGTCAAAGGGGTATAGTGACCTGGCCGGTGTTCGGTATTCTTGGGTTCGATGTCCGTAGCTTCAACATTCCGTGGTCCTGGCATTCTGCAGTTGGTAATTTCGTGTTCGACCATTGGCCGTACGCACAAATGCATGTACACCTATATATAAATATATATATATATATATATATATATATATATATATATATATATATATATATATATATATATATATATATATATATATATATATATATAGTTGTATGGCAAATTTCCTGAATGATGTAAATGTTGAATTCAAAAATATCTAATGTTTAAAATACTGCCAATCAAAAATACCTAATCACAAACCAGCAGTCAAAAATAGCTAAATACAAAGCATTAACAGAAATGGAGTTACACCAGGGTAGGGTATATGCCCTTTCCCCACATTTGGTATATATAACTAGCAGGGAATGTGGAAGGGTTCCCCCCTGCAAAAACAGTGAGCTGGGATGTAGTTATGTTTTGTCAATATGTTTTGTTTAGATATTTTTAACTGTCAGTATTTTGTGTTTAGGTATTTCTGACTGTCGATAAGACGCTGTCCGGTTTGATTCTCAGCTAGAGCGTCTTCTGCGTGGAGACATGCATGAATGGGCGTACCTTCGTTGAAGGTTGTGCATCAGGGCTGGTAACTCGGCATGTAAAAATCAACTACCAATCATTAGCGGACCGGAGTTCCGCTGCGGCGACCTCTAACCGGGAAAAGCCGAAAGACTCAAGAAGGTATTTTTGCACCAGTAATTTTGCTGTCAGTATTTAGGTCATAGGATCATAGGATCATCATTCCTCTGGGATTACTATTTAACTGTAGCCTCCAAACAGGCTTCTTGCCTCATGAATGGAGAAATTCTACAGTCATCCCTCTGCACAAAGGTGGGCCATCTACAGACCCTGGAAACTACAGACGCATAAGTCTCACTTGTCTTATATGTAAACCCATGGAAAGAATTATCATGGAGATGATCAATAGAGATATGGTAAACGTCCAGACACTGGACCTAACCCAGTTTA
Organism: Protopterus annectens; assembly: GCF_019279795.1. NCBI lineage: Eukaryota > Metazoa > Chordata > Ceratodontiformes > Protopteridae > Protopterus > Protopterus annectens. Next base: position 1,092,876,316 of record NC_056748.1, on the reverse strand, counting down.
GTTTCATAAAGGGCAGATCATGCCTACTCAACCTGGTGGACTTCTTTGCGAAGGTCACCAAAGCAATGGATGAGGGCAAAATCATTCACACTGTCTACCTTGACCTGGTGAAGACATTTGACACAATACCCCACTTGGTCATTTTTGACAAACTCAGGAGGTTAGGTACAAACCCGTATGTCACCCAGTGGATAGCCAAATGGCTTACAGACAGGACCCAGGAAGTTAAAATTGTGGTGTCCATCTCTTCAAAGAGACCAATCACAAGTTGAGTTCCTCAGGGATCATTCCTTGGAGCGCTCCTTTTTGGTATTTACTTCTCAGAAGGCAAGACCAATGTCAGTGGTCTCTGGTTGACTAAATTTGCAGATGATTGCAAATTAGGAGCTGTCATTGAATCTCACACTGGCACAAAAGTTCTCCAGGAGGGGCTGGCACAGACAAACAACTGATGTCAGAGTCGTGGACTAAAACTAAATGCCAAGAAATGCATAATAGTATCCTTTGGGAAGTCATTGATCCCTGGTAACTATCAGAGTGACAACACACCCCTTAGAGTTGACCCAGTAGTCAGGGACTTAAGGACACACATAAATAATAATATAGCCTTTGATCATCACGTGTCTACAGTGGTGAGGAAATCATTCTATGTTGTGCAACTTATAAACAAAGGTATGGCATCTAAGTCCAAGGAAGTCATTGTTCCACTGTATCCGGCATTTGTCAGACCTATCATCGAGTACAATGCCCCCTTTGGTATGTACCTAACCAGCCATATCTAACAACTGGAATTTCCACAGATGTTCCTTATTAAAAGAATACAGGGTATAAGTAAAATGTCCTCTGCAGACTGCCTCAAGGCCCTATCCCTGTATTCTGTCTCCTACAGGCTTTTGAGGGGAGATCTATGCTTGGCATACAGTGAATTGTCAGAACCCATTCTGATGGACCTCCTGCATATCTACAAAACAAACAGCACCAGAATTACCCATTCTAAAGACTTAAACCTTGCCTGTGATATAAATATGACCTGTTGGAGAAATAGGTATGTATCCAAGAGACTACACTGTCTGTGTTACAGGCTCCCTATCCATGTAAAGCATGAAGCAGAGTTCCTCCCTAACCTGATTCAAGTGCAAGTTGAACGACTGAATGGGAAACCAGAAATTCATCCCTGGTTTGCCACCTATATCTCAAATGGACACAGGTAACCTGTAAATGGTTCATCTTCCAGACCCATGCTTACACTTATAAAGGGTATCAGAACATGTCAGAGATTTGGGATGCTTAAAAAGGCCCTTGTGGTCATTAGCCTAGTAAACACCTATGAACCTATAGGAAGTTACTAGGTTAATGGCCCTAGGGCCATTACAAGCCTAGCCAAGTTCTACCCTTATTCTACCCTTATTTCTACAATCAGCACCTATTGCCCCTTTCCAAGACGGATACAGGTGGAACCCCTGAGTGAATTTACAGTTACACATCTAATCATCCAGACTGCATTTGAAGAGGGCCTATGAGGTACTCTGTTTGATAGGAAGTGGGAGTCTGTTCCAAAAGTGGCGTAAACTCTGGGAGATAAATTTGTCTCTCCAGCAGGTTCTATTAATGTCACATACCAGGTTAAGGTCTTTAGAGCAAGTAAACAGTGAACCATTTGACTTGTGGATATGCAGCATTTCTAATAAACAGGGTTAGAGATTGCTTTTCATGCAAGGCAGAGATCGCCTCTGAGTAGTCTGTATGAAACAGAATAAAGTGACAGAATAAAGGTCATTCAGACAATTTGCCCTACATCAAACTATATATATGGGTCCACTTTGTAATTTCAAAATACTGAAATCCCAAAATTCAGTATTTCGAAATCACAAAGCCGAATACTCAAAGCTCCAAAACTGGCATAAGCACGAAATTCAAAATCCCAAAGCATGGAGATTTTGAATTTCCGTTTCTGCTGGTGTGGTGTGTGGATGTTTGGGTTTAATTTAAATAAGTTTGTGTGTGTAAGTATGTTGGTTAGGGGCTTTAGTGTGTGTGAGTGTGTGAGGACTGTAATATGTGTGTGTGAGTTTCGTTTGTGTTTCGGTTTGTGTGGTCTCGGAGTTAGAATATATAAGTAGGGGTGTGGGGGTGCAGGCTCCTACATGGGACATGCAGGGGGGCTTTCCCCCCTGCCTATATGTAGTGTAGATACATTTGTTTTATTGTGAGGGGTTGTGTTTGTTTATGTGTGTACTGTATTAGTGATGTAGTGTCGAGATTTTGAAATTCGAAGTTGTGTGTTTTCGCATTTGTGAGTTGTGCTTGGGTTTTCAGCTTTGTGATTTTGAAATACTGAATTTCAGGATTTCAGTATTTCAAAATTACAAAGTGGACCCATATATATATATATATATATATATATATATATATATATATATGGTCTATATTAGAACATCGAAGTTTCAAAACTTTGAATGTTCTAATATCAAACCCTATTCAGTGAATGCTGACAATATCGATATCGAAGCAACAGAAAACCATTTTTTTTCCTAGGGAAAGAATTTGGTTGTCCATTTCTGTTGCTTCAGTATTTTCAGTGCTGTGGTGGAAAGTTACGGGTCGAGTTCAGGTAAGTATGCGATTGAGTACAGGTTAGGGTAGTTAGGGTTAGGGTGCGGGTTAGGTATGCGTGCGATTGTGTGGATGTGAGGGTTAGGGTGGGTTAGATGAGTTAGGGTTAGGGCGCGGGTTAGGAATGTGTGCGATTGTGTGGATGTGAGGGTTAGGGCACGGTAGGTGAATTAGGGTTAGGGCGCGGGTATGGTGAGTGTGCAATAGTGACGGAACTTAGGGTTAGGGTTTGGGTTAATGCAAGTGGATAGTTAGTGATGTGTGCATAGTTTAGAGTAGTGTTAGGTGTAAGATTTTAGGTGCATGTGAGTGGATTGCTGTTTGTTTGGTGTGCTTGTGTTGTGTGCATGTGTTTTGGAACAGCAAATTTTTTCACTAGGAAAAAATTTGCTGTTCTGTATGTTCGATGTTTTCAGCTTTCGCTGAATAGGGTTTGATATTAGCACATTCGAAGTTTTGAAACTTCGATGCTCTAATATAGACCCTAAATATATATATATATATATATATATATATATATATATATATATATATATATATATATATATATATATATATACATACATACAAATATATACTATATGGCTCTACTTCAAAGGATTGAAATTTCCCAACATCACACCTCTCATCATCAAAGAACAGAGAGGACTGAGGTTGTAAAATATTGAACCTTAAAAAAAAATCTACAAAGTGAAAACATCTTATTTCACATTTTTGCAGGGAGGCAAGACACATCTGCACCCCCCACACCCCCAGCTACTTATATATACTAACTCCAGAATCACACTACAGTTTTTTCAGCTTAGTTCAGTATTACGCCTGCATTACTGCTGCCATTGTTTTACCACCACAGAGGTCTATAATGCCTGTAGTACTGCTGCTATTGTTTTACCACCACAGCCCTCTATAATGCCTGCAGTACTGCTGCTACTGTTTTACCACCACAGCCCTCTATATTGCCTGCAGTACTGTTGCTATTGTTTTACCACCACAGCACTCTATAATCCCTGCATTACTGCTGCTGTTGTGTTACCACCACAGCCCTCTACAATGCCTGCAGTACTGCTGCTATTATTTTACCACCACAGCCCTCTATAATGCCTGCAGTACTGCTGCTATTGTTTTACCACCACAGCCCTCTATAATGCCTGCAGTACTGCTGCTATTGTTTTACCACCACAGCCCTCTATAATGCCTGCAGTACTGCTGCTATTGTTTTACCACCACAACCCTCTATAATGCCTGCAGTACTGTTGCTATTGTTTTACCACCACTGCCCTCTGCAATGCCTGTAGTACTGCTGCTATTGTTTTACCATCACATACCTCTATAATGCCTGCAGTACTGCTGCTATTGTTTTACCACCACAGCCCTCTATAATGCCTGCAGTACTGCTGCTATTGTTTTACCACCACAGTCCTCTATAATGCCTTTTGTACTGCTGCTATTGTTTTACCACCACAGCCCTATATAACGCCTGCAGTACTGCTGCTATTGTTTTACCACCACAGCCCTCTATAATGCCTGCAGTACTGCTGCTATTGTTTTACCACCACAGTCCTCTATAATGCCTTTTGTACTGCTGCTATTGTTTTACCACCACAGCCCTCTATAATGACTGCAGTATTGCTGCTATTGTTTTACCACCACAGCCCTCTATAACGCCTGCACTACTGCTGCTATTGTTTTACAACCACAGCCCTCTATAAAGCCTGCAGTACTGCTGCTATTGTTTTACCACCACAGCACTCTATAATGCCTGCACTCCTGCTGCTATTAGTTTACCACCACAGCCCTCTATAATCCCTGCAGTACTTCTGCTATTGTTTTACCACCACAGCCCTCTATAATGCCTGCAGTACTTCTGCTATTGTTTTGCCACCACAACCCGCTATAATGCCTGCAGTACTGCTGCCATTGTTTTACCACCACAACCCTCTATAATGCCTGCAGTACTGCTGCCATTGTTTTACCACCACAGCCCTCTATAATGCCTGTAGTACTGCTGCTACTGTTTTACCACCACAGCCCTCTATAATGCCTGCAGTACTGCTGCTATTGCTTTACCACCACAGCCCTCTATAAGGCCTGCAGTACTGCTGCTATTGCTTTACCACCACAGCCCTCTACAACACCTGCACTACTGCTGCTATTGTTTTACCACCACTGCCCTCTATAACGCCTGCAGTATTTATTTTTTTATTTATTTGCAGTTGGTTTACCAGGATAGTCCATTGGGCCATTTGAATCCGTTTTCAATGGAGTCCTGGGGAGAAAAGCTCCAATAGCACTCTAGGTTACAATAGTTTAAAGATTATATTTATACAAAGGTTGCAGTTTTGAACAAGACCTTTACAATTAATACAGCAAACATTGCAAGTAATACACACTAGTGATGAGGTTGGAGTTAAAACTGACTGGCAATGGAACATTGTATTGTACAGCTGAGAGGCATTTCTTCTTAGGAACATACAGTTCATAGTTACAGTCTGATTCATTGTTTACAAATCGCATATAAGTAGCAGCAGTCTGATGCAATATTTACAACTAACATATAAGTACTGGAATAAAAGTATATGGAGAGATGAATAGAAGGAGAAAGTTTTAGATGAAAATAAGATCGAGAGAGAAGAGAGAAAGAAGGAATCTAAGGCCTTGAATGAGGTGAAAAAGGAGTTTGTTTTCCATAGAATGAATGGAACAGGAGTTTGATATCATTTGTTATGTGGGGAGAGAGCAGGAGCATTCCCATTGGGATATTAGGTGTGAGTGAAGAGATTTTTTAAAAGAGTAATGGTTAGAAGTAGTACGAATGGAGGGTGGTAGGGAGTTCCAGAGACGTGCTAAACCATAAGATAGAAGATTTCTGCCTGGTGGACGGGATGGTTTGTGCACTTCTATTAGATTTTGATTATTGGACCTTAGTACTTGATCAGGAAGGTACATCTTAAAGGTAGAAGAGAGAGAAGGACAGAGGGTGGGGTTAAAATGAGCTTATGTACAAGAGTTAGTTGTGTATAGATGAGTTGATTTGGTAGTTCTAGCCATTTTAGTTTTTGGAGAGAAGGGCAGTGATGGGAGGACGACTTTTGGCTGGTAGCAAATTTGGAAATTTTGTTGTAGCAGGAGGAAAGTTGAGATTTAAGAGAGGATTGTAGGTTAGTGAGAAGAGGAGTTCCATAGAGAAGGGGGGGATAAGAAAGGAAGTAGAGAGAGTTACTTTAGTGGCAGGGGTAAGGTAGTTATTTTGTCGGTAGAGCATGCCTAGTTTTTGATGGGTCTTTTTGATGTTTAGTTGTAAGTGGGAATGGAATTTAAGCTGGTTGTCAATTTGGACCCCAAGTAATTTGGTCTCTGATACCAGTTCCAGAGGTATATTGTTTTGGCTAGTGATAGTGAAGGAGTTAAAGTTGAATGAGGTAGCTTTAGTGGAGTAAATACCATTAGTTTGGTTTTAGAGGCATTTAATACAAGGTGGTTTCTTTTCATCCATTGCTCAGTGGTTGAAAAAGCTTCTTGAGTAAGTTTTAGGAGTACAGGGGTAGATGTGGCAGAGCAGATGATAGTTGAATCATCTGCATATTGGATGATATTTGAGAAAGGAATAGAGTTCTGGAAATCATTTATAAATATATTAAAAAGAAGGGGACCTAATATGGATCCTTGGGGACTCCGGTTGGGGTATTAAGAAATGAGGAGGTGGCCTTTTTCCATTTTACTGCTTGATATCTGTTAGATAAGTAGCTGGAGAACCAATTCAAGGAAGAAGGGGTTAGGTTAAGTTTAGAGAGTTTAGTTAAAAGCAGGCTATGAGAGATAGTATCGAAGGCTTTAGAAAGGTCTAGTAGTAGGGTGGAAACAATAAGGCCAGAATCCCGGGCTTTATTAATAGTTTCAAGGAAGGAGAGAAGGGCAGTCATAGTACTATGATTTGGCCTGAATCCATGTTGTGTGGGTGTTAGAAGCTGTTTATCTAAGAGGTGTGGAAGAAGTTGTTGTTGCATGCATTTTTCTAAGAGTTTAGAGATAGGAAACAGGATAGCAATGGGATGGAAGTTGGTAACATTATTATTGTTGCCTCCTTTATGTAATGGTATAATGAAAGCCTTTTTCCAAATTTTGGGTACTATGCATTCCTGGATTGAACGGTTAATTAGAATGCTAATGGGGTAGGTGACTGCATCAGCGGCTAGACTGAGAAAATAAGCAGGGATATCATCTGGAGCATTGGAGCATGGCTTCAATTTCTGGAGGAGTTTTTTTATAGTAAAAGTGGGAATTGGTTTTAATGAGAAGGGAGGACACTGGGAAGTGTGGGAATTAGGGAAAGGAGATGGAGAGGGGTGAGTGATAGTAGAAGAAGGGGTGAAGGATTTTGAGTTAGTGGGGGAGAGTGAAGGAGTGGTGGAAGAACAGGGAAGAGTAATGGTAGAGGAGGGAGGAGGTGATGTGGAGATTGTGGTGGTATTAGAGAAAGAAGAAGTAAGTTTAGAGATAGAGTCAATGAAAAAAGTGTTAAATTGGGTTGCTAAGTCAGTGTCAGTAGCATTTGGGTCAAGGGAGGGGGTGTCTAGTTTGCCGGGGTTAAGGAGAGTGGAGATACCTTTCCAGAATTTCTGATGGTTAGTTTTGTTGTTGTTTTGTAGTGTGGAAAAAAAGTTTTGTTGGTCGGAAATGATGAGTTTTTTTACTTTATTTCGAAGTGTTTTGTATTCAAGAAGGGTGAGGCGGGACCTGTTTTTTAGGTAAAGAGCCCAGGCTTTATCGCTTTGCCTCATAATAGTTAGTGTGTTTTTAGTAAGCCAAGTGGCTGTTTTAGTTTTTATTCTCTTTGTCCTTATGGGAGCATGGTGGTCTAGAATTTTTAGGAATAAGGTGTTAAAGTGAGCAACTGCATTGTCGAGAGGTAATGTTTTTAGACAGTTCCAGTTTATAGCTTTTAGGGAGTTAGTGAAGGATGTTGTGTTAAAGTTTTTTTGGTTACGTACGGTAATATAGTTGTGGGAACGATGTAAGGATAAATGGAGTCGGTATGTAAAGATGGGAAGATGGTCACTAAGAGGATCTGGAAGAGTACCCCTGTCAGAGAAGTATTGAGGATGTGAGACTAGAATCCAGTCCAAAATACTGCCACTGGAGAGGTTTTTTGAGGGATGTGTTATAGAGTTAATTAGTTGTGAAAAGTTGTAGAGGTTGATGTTAAGTGGGTTTGTAGGAGATTGAATGGAAGCCCAGTTAATATTCACATCTCCTAGGATTATTGTTTCATTACTGATGTTGGTGGATAGCCAGGAGAGGATGTGTTCAAGAGTAGAAATATTATCCCCTGGGGGGATGTAGAGGGAAGCTATACATATGTGCTTATGTTTATTAATTTGAAGTATTGCAAGGAGTAGTTTGGTGTTCTTAAAGGGTGGGGTAGGCTTATTATAGGGAGTGACTGATAAGGAGGATGAGTATATGAGTGCTACTCCTCCCCCTTTTTTGTGGGATCTATCTTTTCTAATGATACAGTAATTTAGTGGTATAATTTAAGAGTCTTTTATGTGGGGTTTTAGCCAAGTTTCTGAGATGGATAGGATGTCAGGTTTATTATGATTTATCCAGGCATGGAGGTTTGGGATTTTATTAACTATGCTCTGAGAATTTAAAGAAGTAAGGGATATTGACTTGTCTGTGGTGGATGAGTTGGATGGGCCAGTGTTGGGATGGATGTCACCTGATAGTAGACTGCAGATCAGATATGAGATTGAGTTAGAGAGGTAATAGCACAGTTGGGAGTGTAGGTTGGATTCAGGTGAAATTATTAAGGGTTTATTAGTTATTAGTGGGATAGGAGATTTATATGAGGTAATAAGTTTGTAGGGAAAAAGTAGGATGTTTGTTATAGGATAAAGGTGGGGGGAGATTGGGGTCCAAGGATGTGGACAGCTCTCTATAATGCTTGCAGTACTGTTGCCATTGCACCCATCTGCTAGTCCATCTCTCAATCTGGGCTACTCTCACAAGTGATCAAGACTACTTAAACCTTGCCATGGTCGGTCCATTACCCTGCCTACAGCCCTGTTTGACTATGATCTAGCACTGAGTATCATACCACATATGATGTGTAAGCAATGCAATATAAATAATTTTGTACTTAGTATTATAACATGATGTGTTAAAATTATGCCTTTTATGAGTATTGTATATAACATATTATATTCCTCTTAAGAAAAGAGACTTGCGTGTCTTTTTATTAGCTGCAGAGATTCCTTTAAACTCTGCAGATAACAATTACTTTGTGAGCAGTATAGTAATTAGGGTAGGGTGAAGAGGTCTTCTGCCCCAAACGCAAAATTTTAGGGCGTGCATTCGGCAGTAGAGCAGTACTAGCAATGTGGGTTCTGACATTTCGAAATGCAGGTATGGAAAAGGCATTTGCTTCAGCACTTCGCTTGTGGCAGTAGTTGCAGAAAGTGGCTAGGTTACAATTTTTTAAAGTAGAACTATGTTTTTTTTTGCTTCTACTCAACTCACTTAGTTGCAGGACAGAACTAGTGCTCCTCTGAGAAATGTGAGGAGCATCCAATCAGAGAAGGGACCTTTTTTTGCTCCCTAACATAGACTCGAGGGGTGAGCAAAAACAGGATTCCTGTGATTAGGAATGTTAGCTGAGCGAAACAAACAACAAACTTTTACATATTTTTTTTTCTTTTTCTCAACTTGGGGGGGGGGGGGCACCATGGCAATCCAGGTAAACCTCAGCTTGTGAGCTTAATGTATAAAAGAGGGGGGCTTTAGCCCTGATGAACATAAAAATTGGCCTCTCACTGCAGGGAGAGTTTTGTACCTGGAAGAACAGTTCAAGGAAGTCTGCTGTGGAAGAGAAAATCCATCCAGAAGGTGCCTGAGGCAGTCTGGAGGTAGTTAACTGAAGGACAAATGCAAACACTAATTATGCAGGCATCTCACTAACTCAGATCAGAAATGTAGAAAAATACCCCATGTGTTTAGGATTCAGCATTTTACTACAGTTAAACTGGCCAGATATATACATGCCTATAAAATAAATTAGGCAAATATTCAAATGCCTGTAAATTAAGGGTTAAACTATAAGTGGTTGAGAATTACTGGTTTATCACTTTGTAATTCTACAGGCATGAGCAGCCCTGTTTGTTGTCTGTTTTCCCCAAGCTTGGGGTTACTGCATTTTGCAGTTCTGTGTGCAAATCCTTTTACCTTCCTGCAAATCTGAATTTCTGAAACTGGATGGTATTGTCCTTTACAAATGTACTTTTGTTTGCATCTTGTTAGCTCCACATACTTTTAGACAACACTCTTTATGCAGAGGCTAACAACCCTTGACTCATTATTTAATGATTAATGTACAAAATTAACTGCTTAATTTTCTATGATTAATGAACTGATTGTGATGCACACTGTTAATTAACTCTCACAAACCAGAGAACAGTGTGCAAAACATAAGTTAATTGATAAATTGCCATTACCATTGTGAAGCTGGAGCTGTTCTAGTATTTCTTAAATAATGTTTTCTTTCTTTTTTTCAAGAGAGGATACACTGTAAATTTCTGGCTTACAGAGAATTAATGCATGATATACTGCTTAGAATTACATAGTGGCTCTTACAATGAACATCAGAATATATTCCTTAATGGTGCGTGGTGCCTTAAGTAATAAATTAAATGAAAGCTTTAATAATTTAAAGACTTTAAATCTGTTTGCACTGAATTAGTTTACTACTAGATTTAATGAGATCACAACTACTGTGAATTAATTTAACTACAGTCCTTTAATCTAATTAACCGTTTCTTGAATTTGTTTTCCTATTTTTTTTTTTTTTGTTTATATTTTTATAGGACTATTTTTTATTAGAGCTGTAACTGGGGAAGAACAAGACAAGCTTTAAGAAGGGAAGTTTCAACTTTTAATAAACTCTTTGTCCTTAGATGATGTTGGGCATCAAAATAATTTGTCATCTGAGAATCTAGACTTCAGCAACGTGCTTACATCTCAGTTATCATTAGATCCATCACCCCCTCCCCTGCTTAAATAAATACAGGTGGCACCAAAACTGCTAGATTATCCAGCCAGCCCTACTCTTAGATGTTGGTCATTCCTTCAGCCATTCAGCACTTGGCTTTCTTAAAATGCACTTACTGATTTTACCATGATATGTGGCACTGAAGAATTATGATGTTTTTTTCAACCCACCATTAAAACTTATGACTCACTTCTTAACAAAATCTTTAAAAAAAGTATGCTTTTCTCTAAAACAACATATTAGTGTAGGGGTAGCAAAAAACAACACTCCCACACACACACGAACAGGCATGTACACAATCACATACTAGCTGTACAGGGATGTCACCAAAGGATAAAGTCGAGCTACATGGGTTGATACACAATAAAACGATCATGTAGCTTTTATAGTACAAAAAGTACTACGATTGTGTTTTAAATTAGGGAAAAAACAATCTTGTTAAGTACCTGTATGATGTAAGAAAGATTCTTACACAGATTTATTAAACACGGATTAACAGTGGTTAAGTTCTAGTCTCATGCTGGCCCTTTAAGCAGCCAGTACCACCCACTATGGAGCAGCAGGAAGATGGTACAACCTTATAAGCTGTAAATCACTTTGCTGTTAAACTTTTACAGCTTTTAAAGTGACTTGTTCATCAGAGGGACAGTTTGTTACTTGGCTTCAAGCCAATGTCTCTGTGACAGTTCTAATGTTTTACAGCTTTCAAAACAGTAAAATAATTTCCCCTACACTTTTTTTACCTGCAACTAGTAGTATATAAGAGCAGCTAAAGCTTAGTGCATTAAAAGGAAATATGATCAGGTGTCACTGATCATAACTCATCTGTTATATGATCTCAACAGAGATGTCAAGATTGACATCTTGGGCTTAACTTCACTCCACTCTCACGGTAAATTTCTTGAGATGCATGTCATGAACACAATACAGATTGGTTATGATCAAAGCCCTTATCATAATCCTCCATATTAATATGCTATATACTCCGAGTACGTGCTTAACAAATCTTAGTCTTTAATTAAAATTAGAGAAAAGAATTACAGCTTTGAGTTGTTAACAAGTTTCCTGTAGCAAAAGATATAGGGTTTGATTCCATCTCCAAATACTATTGTATGTCACTGAGCACACCTCTCAATCAGACTGTGCTCCCAGGTCACCCCTGAAAAAGGACGGCAGCATCCAGTGTGCTTACCCAGTTACCAAATTTAAAAAAAGTGGCCCACGTACTAGGAACTTTAGGGGGGAGTGAATCCCCCAGTTTAAACAAATACATGCAGCCATGCATGTATAAACTATATCAGAATAATTTAAATCAATTTTGCTTTTTCATGTAACATGCCTGTAGCATCTAGCTTCACAAAAGCCTTGTGCAGTCCTCTGTTCACTTAAATGGCCGTTAACACACACACACACACACACACACACACACACACACACACACACACACACACACACACACACACAAAACATACATTCAAACACGCAATCTGGAAGATCTGGAATTCATCTATACCGTACATTTAAGTTGTTGAGAAAAAGTCTGAGCACCTAGCAAAACAAACATGGACATGCAGGGACATGAAGATTCTCTAAAAAATAACAGAAAACACAGAATTGGGTGTTAATAATAATAACAACAACAACAAAAAAGTTTTGTCAACTGACAGTATGTTGGTTCTCCCATACAATAAGGATGCCTTGACAATTACATCCATAGTTCATAACACTTGGAAGATAATTTTTGATCAAGATACTATGAACATTTTAGGATTGTTTCCTAGAATTACCTATAGTAGGGATCCCAACATTAAAAACTTATTGGAGAAGCAACAAACAAAAACAAGTGGTTTAGTCTCCAAAATGTCAAAATGTAATGCTTGCAAGGCCTGTATATTTATTAATACAGGTCCATATGTTGCCATTGATGGTTATCATACCCTTCCATGTCCTGATAAATGCAACTGCAACACCAAGATGGTGATCTACTTAGCTACCTATATGTCCTGTCTTGTTTTCTATGTGGGTAAAACCACTAGGAAACTTAAGGAAAGGATATTAGAACTAAATAGCGACATCAAGAAAGAGAAAAAAGAGAATGCATTATATATGCATTCTAAGAACTGTAATAATTAAAAAAAAATTCTGTTCTTTGTCATTGACAGAGTGTTTAATTATGGTAGGAGTGGAGATTTGAACTTATATCTTGAGAAACTGGAGTTTGAGTGGCAACTAAGAACTAATGCCACTGTTTATCCTGGCATAAATGACAATATCTCTTTAGCTCCAGTGTTAAAATTAAGGGCACTGGAGATCTTATTATATTATAGATATTATTATATTTAAGGTCTGTTTATTCTGGTTCCTTTGTTCCCTAAATACACATAGTACAATGTAGTTATTATGTAGTGTTTAACTAGATAAGCAAGAAGTCATGGTGCAGTGGTTAACTGTTATGACTAAAGTGTAAAAGGTCCTGGGTTTAAGACCTGCAAGGGCTAACCAGGGTGTATTTTTATTTAACATTTTTATCTAACATATTTATTCAACAATTTTAAATTAGTTATTTTAACTAAGTTATACAACATATTCATATTATTTTATTAGCACTACCACTTTATAATAATTTGCTATAAGTGAATTAATATAGATTTATATGTATAATTTAAGGTGATTTCTATTGAACACAGCAATTTACTCATGCTGATGTACTATCTTTTTAAATAAGTATTCATTCATTTCCCTATTACATTGATCATGTGACTGTGTTAAGAAGTTTATATAAGCTTGCATTTGAATTTTAATAGTTACTCTGATAAAGCCCTGGGAGCTACAAGGTAAAAGCGCTTAGTCTTTTTCTGCAATAAAGTTTGTCAAGTGTTACCATTCTGTACAGGTTTGGTGGCGTTTATTTTATTTCACCAACATGAAGATTCTCTATAGAGAGCAGTGCAGCTGATAAGGGGCTTTAGAACTTAGTGCTATGAGGCATAATTTATAATTCACCACTATCAATGCATAGCAGCTACTTCAGCTTCAGTTGAGCTAAGACTGCTTGTTGCTTGATTACAGCTTTTGGTATACATCTCATAAGGAAGTATCTATAGGCAAATCAATTATAAAAATGCATTAGATTTTTATTTATTCTTTGTTGACTGGGTAAGAACGACTAGGTTAGCCATTTTTCAGATGAGACACAACATGGTACTACTAGTAACAATTTGGCCAGGGGTTTCATTTATTGATTTTTCTGGCAGGCCAAGTGTAAATAGTGTATATAGTTATTTATGTATTAGAATTTAGATGATGTTGTATCTGCAATATCTTTATTTGTTTGAAAATAAAATGTACTTGAGTAAAAAAAAAATTTGCCCAGGACATCAGGGGTTGCTGTGCGGATAGCATATCAGATGGAGAAGATGGTGTAAGTCACAGAGGTAAATATCAGTGCTGTTTTTTTCTGTTGGAAAGTTGGTGCAGGATTTTTTCTAGCAAAATTCTTTGCTGAATCTGAGAGAGGACAATTGATGAAAGAAGGAAGAATAATTACAAACCTCCAGTCAGAGGGGTTGCAGGATGATTTATTAAGCAAGATTATGTGGCAGAGCAAGCCTGAAAGCAGAAAGGAGATTTCAGGGGAAGATGTCATGGATAAAATACAGAAGGAAGAAGTAGATTCTGTTTTAAAGTGAGAAAGCAATGGGAGAAAATCATATGAGGAGATGATGAAGGGAGGTCGGACAGAAGGAGAGAGAGAAGAACAGAGGAATGCTAAAGTAAACACAAGCCCCTGGATTTACTAATCTTCCATGCAGGATTAGCTTAGTCCTGCATGGAGGTGGCCATTTAGGAGCAGGATGGCAGCATGCCATGCATATTAATGAAGGCACGCTGCCTCAGCTCCTAATCTTACATGGAGTGTGTAAGAGTGCAGGGGGCATGTCTGAGAACAGAGCTCCCAGAATATACATGCCTCTGCAATGAACAGCAGAAAGCCCAAAAGAATGAGCAAGACCACTCATAGGTGTCCAGTTACCCCCAGCAACATCCCCCATGTGTACAAGAGCAATAGTAAACACAAACAATATAAAAATATTTTTAATTTTTTTTTTATGTTACAGATTAAATGTAACCGTTGTTGCATGGGTTTGCCCATCACTTAGCTATGGTTAATGCAGCTTAAATGGCAAAAGAGGATAAAAAGGAAGATATATGCAAATGAAGCAGTATAGCAATAGTGTAGTGGGCAGAGCAATCACCTTACGAGCACTAATTCCCGGTTTGAGTCCCACTGCAGTACATTCCATTTTCCATGTCAAATCATGTTATGACCAATATTTTTAGTTGCATAACCTACTAAATAACATATATTTGTAAACTAGAGTACTGTATTAAATGCAAATGTGAAGTGTCAGGGTCATAATGTTGCAAAGTCCACAAATAATGACATATGCCCCATACAGTATATGTTCACAGGAACCAAGGATACAAATGGAAGGTAAAATGTGTAATAGGTAGGTCATTCATAGGTTAACTAGGGCTAAACTAGGCTAAGCCATTTTAAGCCTAGCCAATTATCCTAATTATCCCTCCTGCCTGCACCTTGTGTTTGTAAGGCAAACACCTTAACCATTAGGCCACCCTCCCAACCCAATGAATGATAACTCCATACAGCTTCCAAATCCCCCACCTTCCCAAGAACCATTACACATTACTGTCTAAATTAGTGCAGTGGTAAGCAGGAGTAAGCACTAGTAAGCAAGTGTAAGCACTATTAAGCAGTAGTAAGCAAGAGTAAGCATATGTAAGCACTAGTAAGTGGGTTTAAGCTTATTTGTATGGGGTAAGCAATGCACACATATGTTAAGCAATATTGAAGCTAACTCTCTGTAAGCATCATTAACCTGAGGTTAGCAGTGCTTACCCTCATGCAAACCCGCGCAAACCCACTTACAAGTGCTTAAAAGTGCCTTAATCACTCTGTATCCAATGGCCCTTTTTCTACCCAGCAACAAAATAAACAGCCTTGCAGGTCTTGAACCCAGGACCCTATACACTATAGTCACAGTAGTTAACTACCAAGCCATCACAGCAGTACATAAGAATGAGGTATCACCAAACAAATCCTCACGATAGTAAAATCAAACTGAACATGTGGAAGGAATCAGTATGCAGTGATATGTTCAGGCGTAGTGCTGGGGCATCCAGGCGTCCAGAGTCATGGCAGGACTCCTTGTCAAAGACCATGAGCAGAGACTGCTGCAGGGTCAGTACCAGGGTTCCCAGTATAAGGCGGAAGCCTGGGACCATCTCGCCTGTGACCTCACCAGTGCCACTGGCATACCCAAAACCGATGACAGGTTAGGCATCACTATGCTGACCTGAAGCAGTGTAAGGGGGATCTCTTTGATCAGTGGATCCAAGAGGCTAGGACTGCAGGGGTTGTCCCAGCTGTGTGTGAATACTACTACATGTTTAATACTTGCCAACTCATGTATATTATGGAAAGGTATGGCTAAATATTCCTCTTATGTCCTTCACAGCAGCAAGTGAGCAGGCCACAAACCAGGAGGCCCATGGATGTCACCTGCAGAGGTTGCAATGTGAGGCAGGTTATTAATACTCTTGCATGTACTGTCATAGGAAACAAATCTAAAAGCATTAGTAAGTCAATTGCCAGTATAAAACCTGTATTGTTTAAGACAAGTACTGCATACACCAGAGAATATGGCAGGAAGAGTCACATATAGTCTGTATGTAAATAAAAGCATAATAGCCTGACAATAAAGGTATAGCTGCTGGACTGCATGTGTATACTCTGGTATCATATAGTAATGTAGATTTGCAATCACTTAGTAGTACTGTTGTATTAAGCACTGTTACTCACACTGCGCAACATAAATAGAATGAGTAGGAATGTCTGTATATGACTGATGTAATCCCCAGACGTCATTTAGTACAACTGAGAGAGACATAGACAGAAAACAGTGAAAAGGCAGACAACAAAATGCGAATAGAACATGCAACTGAGACGTGAACTGTTGTATTTTTAGCACACACAGCCATGGTTCAAATCCTGGGAGTGGTAGTAGTCTGCATACAGATTCATACCCCACAACTGTACAGATATGTCCAGAATGTCCAGTAAATTGAGCCATATCTGCTGCCTGTCACTTTGTCCCCCTGGGAAATCAGTGGGATGATCCCAGATGTATAGGCAGCAAACACGAAATACAACTGATTGTCACACATCTGCAAGAACAAACCTGTCACTCTAGCAACTCCCCAAACTGTTATGAGAGTAATAAGCCAAGTATGTTCTATCTACACCCCCATGTTGCCAAGCTGTGACCAGAGTGTGTACAGTAACAGAGTGAGACGTATGTGCTTAATACCAATGTGAAATCTGGTACTTTGTGTGGCAACATTCAGGTAGTGCTAACAAACATTGCTCCCACAGGTACATCGGATACGAACACTGTGCCAAGAAATAAAAGCTTGATACCCTGTACTGGTACTGTTTACTATGGTATTATATGGAATTGCTCTGAATAATAAGGTATCACTGATTATTGTCACCCACACTGTGCTACATAATATAACTGTGTAGGAAATCCTCTATAAGAGTGTTGTAAGTCACTAAAGGTCGAAGAGGGCAATAATCTACATATGTCCTGGTTCACCTGCATGTGGTCAAGACATGGCCAGAGTCTGTGCAAAAAGAGATGGACAGTTATGTGGATAACATTAACCTGGAATCTGGGAGTATGTGTAGAAACAGTTAGTGTTAACAAACAATTCCTCCACAGGTATACCAGGTAAGAGATGTATACTGCAGGTAAAACCAGTTCATGTATAAAGATGTTGACAGCCATATCACTGTCCAAACTAAGGCAATAGGGTAGTGTAGTAATACTTGTAAGGTACAGATAACAGCACTGACTAGGAAAGTAATGCAACTACAGGAATATACTAGTTGTTAATTGACATCTTTCTCTCCACCCCACCATATCTCTAACAATACACTAAATACCCACCTCAACTGGTACGTGATGACTTCACTGTTATGTTGGGACATATGCCCTATTGGTTGATAAATATTTAAATTTGTTTCTATGTATGTGCTATGTTGAAATACTCCAACATTGGTGGCATGGTGCCATCAATGTACCTGCATGCTGTTGTTATTATCACTGTGGTCCCATATATGCATGTGTTCAATTTGCTATGCAACTGTTCTGTATCTGGTGTCTGGGTTAATGGGAATATCTATGCATGTTGTTATACCTACCCTGGAATGTGTTAACTCTTACTAACCCACATATGTTGATACACCATAAACACCATGGCACGTATGGGAATGTGGGTCCCAGCAGACTCAACTGTCCCACCATAACTGGCCATGGCACTGGGCACCAGCACATCTGGGGCCCAACCCAGGACCTCCTAGTCTGTTGGTCCTGCACCATCTTCAGGTGGAACCACCTCAGGGGATAGGGCTTGCTCCCCCAGGGAGCGGGCATGGACAGGAAGCTCTCACTTAAGGGATTTTGCGTTAGCGCTTTTGGTGTTGCGGTTCAGGTAATTATGTGTGTGTAAATGTGTTTTGTGAGGGGTGTAGTGTGTGTAACTGTGTGTTGTGACTGTAGTGTGTGTGTGTGTGTGTGTGTGTGTGAGGGACTGTAATGTGTGGGTGTGAGTTTGCCTTGTGTGTCTGTGCGATCCTGGAGTTAGAATAATAAAGTGGGGGGGTGGGGGGTGCACCCCCCTGTCTATGTCTTTTGTAGGATATATTGTTTGGTTGTGGAGGAAAGGTTTGTGTGTGTGTGTGTGTGTGTGTGTGTGTGTGTGTGTGTGTGTGTGTGTGTGTGTGCTGCTTGGTTATGTAACTTTCGCGATTTTGAATTTTGCGGTTTTACATCTTCAGTATTGTGGGGTTTCGGGCATGTGGTCTCGGTGTTTTAAGCATCGGGATTTTGAGCGTTCGGTATTTAGTAATGATTCTATATATATATATATATATATATATATATATATATATATATATATATATATATAAAAACATATATGCATACATATGCATACAGTTATAGATATAGATGTCTACATCTATATATATATATATATATATATATATATATATATATATATATATAGATAGATAGATTTACAGCAATATATATATATGTAAGCATAGATATATATCTATATAGGTATATACAGACATACATCTATAGATATAAAAGGGAACATAGCAAACATATATATGTCCACATGCAGCGTTAATGGTGTTGACAGGGTCCAAACAACATACGTCTTGTACGTATAGATACCCCCCCCCCACAGCCAAACACGTGTGTCCTGCAATATAATATCAACTGTTGCAGATCCTATAACCAGGACCTGACACAACATGGGCACAAGATGTTAAACAGTAGTCCATCCCACCTGTATGGTGTCAGGCTGGTATCAGTAACATATCATGCAGTACAGTCTGGCTACTATAAACAGTGTACAATGTGGATGCAATCAACATTCCTAGGATACATATACACAGACACATATATGCAGATGCAGATATATATATATATATATATATATATATATATATATATATATATATATATATATATATATGTAACTACACATACACACATATATGTATAGGAAGATACCTATGTAGAAGGTGCAGACAGTATGGAACAGCCACTGTGCTTACAGTTGCCACCTTACCAACTGGACATTGTATGAGCCACCCATACAAATGACAATTGTTGCCTGCAACATATACCCACAGAGAAGTCAAAGGATGTAACACCACACACAGGTCTGCATACATGGGAAAGCTTTATTTGTGTTCTATTACAGTTGTATATGCCATGTCATATAGCTGTTTAGACACTGACATACATTTAAATAGAGTAAAGCATTATAAAACACCAACAAACCACAAACGAACCAAACAAGCCAAAAACTTTAACAAAAAGCAAAAAGGAACGCCACCACAGAGATGGTAAAGTTAATACTTTATTGACATGTCCTGGTACCTCGGCAATTCGCCTTCAATGGAACAATTCATCACACAAAACCATCTCCTTAAATACAATAGCAATTAACTCATCAATTCACTAATTAATTATTTAATTAATTAAACCAGCTTGTTGTTTGGACTGTAAATTCGAATACTTCATTTATCTGAAGTTCAAGACTAAGATACATAAGTCCCAAATAAAAAAAAAAATAAATAAATAAATGGATAAATGTTCTAAATTCATATATATTATCACAACTTTACCACTTTCACTCATACAATCTATAATAACATCTTGAACTTCCTGATACAAAATGTCCTTCATATAACAAAGGTTTATTAACAAATTTCAAAAATCATAGTCCGCAGTCCAAAAACATATTATATAACATTAAATAGATGAGTAAGTGGATACTTAAAATACACGTATATTTTGTTTTATTTTATATGACACATCTACCACTTCTCTACATGAAACAAATGTAATATATACTTAAACTTCATGATATATATTTTTATAAAATATTACAAAATGTGACACAATTTCATAACATAGCACATCACAATGCAAGATTCTATAATACTAATATATTAATAAAACAGTCTGGAAAGGTTTACATAAGTTCCTTTCCAGGCTGAGGCCTGAAAGTAGTACAATAGTAAAGACAGACTGGGCCACAGGATACCAATCAATCAGCAGTAAGTAATGCAGATGTATAGTCCAGCAGCCACTATCTACACTCTGTACACAATCTGTAGGGGGAAAAGTCCTCAGTTGATACAATGGGATGCATCTGTTGCATAACAAGGCATAACTGACACCATCACAATCACACTGACAAACAGAACAGTCTGTATGGCAAGAGGCAGTAGGCCTGCATTTACCCAAGGTGAATTGCATGGTAATATACGTCCAGATACCTTAAGGCAGCTTACCCCTGATACCGCACATGTTGTAACAGCCTAGGTTAGTTATGGTGCACCCCCCCCCCAGACTCAATAATACAGGGCCATATACCACTGGTACATAGGCTGGCCTCTGGATTGCATAAGAACACATATGTATTGTGTAGGTGAAGCCCACACATATATGGATCTAACTCCACAATATGTGTAGGGGCCACAGCAGCAGTGGACTGATGGCAGGAATGGCAGCATGACATACTCATAGCCCACTACATAACAACCCTTGACAGCATGTTATATGGAAAAAGCCTGGTATGTAGGTGGGGAACAGAGGCTAGAACACAGGCCCATATGTGTAAAACTGTTGTCATACACTAAGCAAGTCGCTGGTGTTACATGATAGTCTGCAACATACCCTTAGTCAGGAATATGAAGTTAGAAACAGAAACGGATGCAGCCATGTACTGATAGCACTAAACAGACACACTGCCAGTGATATATCTGACACAAGACCTGTGTGGCGGACAGACAAAACATAATAGGCACACCTCTGGCCATCAAGTGGATAGGCCCACAGTTGAGAGCTGTGCAGACAGACTGCATTTCAAGTTAAACTAGTATGTACACACAAATCCTGTAACACCAGTGCTATATAATGCATACAACAACACTACTCACACTCTGTCTGTAGTTCTGGAACCTCCTACAAATATGTAGCTAGCCTGAGTGTGCAAGTTCTCCTGTAAGAGGTATTGCTACCTTCTATCTTTAACACTGCTGCCCACACACAGGAAGGATGTCCATCATACAGGAAAAGTAAAGGGACCACGCCCACATGATGTAGGGATTTATAGTAGCTGATTGCCATGACAGTGGTGATTGGAAGTACATAGCATACTGTAGTCAGGAAGCAAGTGGAGGACACTGACTGGTGCAGAAGCCATCACCTGATCATGTGCATCACCTACAAATTCCTTGCTGCATTCTGTGCAAAGCAGCTCATTCCATTTAATGGAGAGAGACAGAGAGAGAGTGCGTGTAAGGCACACACAAAAAAAACATCAAGCTATCCATCCAGAAGAGACTTAATTCCCAGAACAGGTATGTGAATTATATATGTATGTAAGTGACCATAGTACTTGCTCCATAATAATGGGATAGATGATGTGGAATGATTTATGTGTGCCTTCAGGTGTTGTTGTTGTAATGATATTCAGCTGAACAACTGCTAAGGACAATAGAGTCTGTCCCTGTGGGTAGTGGGCCTTACCCATCAACCGTGCAGAGCAGCACTGACTAAGATGTAAGCCGTCATAGTGTGTGTTGTGTAATGGGAAGTATGTATATTATGTGGCCAATAGCTGGTGGTGGACGTAATGCCATAATGATGGACATGTTGATTCCACAGCCCACCTCTTGCAGGATACTCAGGTTAACCTGTATTGTAGCATGCATGAATGCCTTAGGTGTGTAATAGGGTTATCTGCAATCTGGCCCTACATATACCCCCTAATGTCAGGCTGTGTCCCTATGTGGCACCTGTCTGTGTTGTAGCAAGGCAGATCAGTGCAGCTGTGCAGGAAGGTGTTGTGAGATTGTAGATCTGATGTCTGAATGTACCCCACATATAGGTATGCATATGTGTACACACACACACACACACACACACACACACACACACACACACACACACACACACACACACACACACACACACACACACACACACACACACACACACACACACACACACACACACATTATATATATATATATATATATATATATATATATATATATATATATATATATATATATATATATATATATATATATATATATATATATATATACATGTATGTCCACAAATATACAGATACCCATGTGTAGACATATATATGAAGACATATACATCATATATATCTACACATATATAGATATATACCTATATGCACATGTCTACATATATACAAACACACACACAAACATATATGTATGTAAAAACATTTCCCCTATATTACCACCACAGTGCTGCATGCTATGTGTGAGGGAACAACATACATAGCAACACACACAGATATCTACAGCTGTCAGTGTGTGCAACATGGACAGGTATGTCACATGTGAACCCCTTGTTAGGCCCACATTCCCCTTGTCTGTGAAATATAGAATTGGAATATGGGAAAGTATGGCAGGTATAGTTGTGGAGTTGGTCAGGGTTGGTAGATATATAGGACAGCCTATAGGAGTGGTATGTGACACATGTGGTGGGTAAACACCCTGGATGGTGTGTGTGATCTGTGATGTGGATGCCCCATAGGCCTCAATATGGACACAATGGGGACAAGCCTCCCACCCACTGCTACTCATGTCCCAAAGGTGCCTGGCCTGGAGGCTGAGCAGGAGGAGCAGGTGGGCCCTGTGAATATGTACTGGGTGCCTTGAGGTGCTATAACACATCCCATATGTGTCTGTGGAGCCTGTTATGGAACAGACCCTGGACCTGACCTCAGGGGACAGGAGCATGTCTGTGTGTGTCCCTGAGTGGGGACAACATCCCCTGAATTGGTTCCACCTGACGATATTGCTGGCCCTGTACATGATGAGGCCCCGGGGTGGGTCACACAAGTGATGTGGCCTGGTAACATGGGCAGATGAGTTTGGAGAGGTGGTTCTGCTGGCCAATAGTACATATACATGCTATTGTGTCACTGTTATAGAACATATGTCAGTAGTAATAATCTACACAATCCCAGAACATGTCCAACAGCATGCATAGATAACCCCAATAACACAGAATGTCAGATGTGCAGCAAACACATAGCAAGCATACCACAGGCATATAAGGAACCATCGTGGCCCTGACAATGGCATGCAAGTGAGTAGTCTGTAACAGGCCAGAAATGGTAGTGTCCACACAGGGAACATGGCTACAAACACATTGCACAAAGCGTGGTGCAGTACAATATCTGCCCCACTGGTAGGCATGCTGTAGCCATACCTATTGAGTTGCGTGTACAGTTTGCTGCCGCCGGTATGGTGGAGGGTGACAGTGATGTGTATTAAGAACTGTGGTAGCCTTGCTGCATGACTTGCTCACACCCGTGTCCGTCTTTATGTCTTTCAGGCATGATGTCCCATGGAAGGCTGCCAGCATACACAGCAGCTGAAAATGACATTCTGTTGAATGACCTCATACAGCACTATGCATATTTGGCTGGGCCACCCATGATCAGCAGGAGCGGACTGTCCTGTGGAATGACCTCGTCCACAGGGTCAATGATGTCAGACTGCACAACCGCAGTTATGAGCAGGTCTGGTGTCATTGTTCTGACCTGCTTTGCAATGCCCGTCGATGTGCTGCTGCAGTCCAGGGGATCACCTCGCCACAGGCGGGGCATGCCATCCATCCCCCCAACATGTGTGGAGGAGCTCCTAGAAAGCCTTGTGGCACCTGCCCATCTGTACAGCCACCAACTGTCGGACACCTTTGTGGAGGTGGGTGCCACCCACACACCAGCCGAAGAGCGTGCAGGTAAGGCCACAGGGCACATCAATAGACTATTGTTGCATATACATCTCCATTGATACAGATAGATCATGCATATCTGACATGTCATAGATATATTTTGTTGCTGCATAGTAGTGATAAACAGAAGTGCATATGTGGTAGTATTGTGGACATGTACTGCTGATGTTTTGTAATGCTGCACTCACCCTGTAGCAGTGCCACAGGTGTGGCCACTGACTTTACATCTCTCACCCTCTTATGTGGGTCCCTCTTGTATACCACCAAGGCAGCAACCTGTAGCTGGTGAGTATAGTTTATGTAGATGCTTGCCAATACACCGGGCATGTAATGGTGATGGTATATTCCATGCACACATCTACCACACCTACCCAGAATGGATGCTGCACATGTGCAAGTATTGTTGCTGTTAAATGCATGGCATCACAGGGGTGACCATGATGGGGTATTGGAAGGGTATGTCAGACACCTACATGATAACTGACATCCTGTCATTGCAGAATGTGTCCACAGGGAGTAACATAATGGTGGGAGACATGGCCTACAGTAGGGTCATGTTTGGAACAACACCCATATACAGTGCAACACCAGTATATATACCTGTAGAACAATGAGAACTTTTGCAGAGTTTCACTATGGCATAAGGTATTACTGTGGTCCACATTATCAGCTGGGACTAGGCTGTAACATGTGGTGTTCAGTGTATGGGATACTGCAAAGTGACATACATGTGTAGGGCTTACTTGTCATGCATCTGGAAAAAGGCTGAAGGAGGGGGGTGTCAACATGACACACCAGTGCACTGCAGCAGGGATCCTAAGGATGCTAAGAATGGCTGTATCTGCACATAGTCAGGTTCAGGAACTGTGTCAGATGTAACCCTACCCCCACAGCAATAGTGATGGCAGTGTGTGAACACCAAGGGATGTGCACGTAAGTAGACTTTGCAATCATGCAGATTAGGTGGACTTGTGTAGGGCAGACTGAACATACACTGGCATATGCAGATGGCCCATGCTAGTATTCCCCTGCCAGGTGTAGTGACTGCTGTAGTACACATAACAATAGGTGTGACAAACCATCATGATAAGGGTGTGCACCCATATGCCCACACAGAATGTATGCACTGCGGTCAGCATCTGGACACCTAACACATTCTGTAGACACTGCATGTGAAAGTACAGGACATAGGTCACATATCGAGCTCATGTACTGTTAAGATATGCAGTGTTGTGGTCCCATGGCAGATCAAGGATGGGTGTGTGATATCAATAAGGGTGTGTACACCCCCCATAGTCATGGTATGCTCTGATGGTTGTCAGTGTAAGAGTATTGGATTTGTCATACGTGGTCCGCTGATGTTGAGAGGTGTAAATCAGGTATCCACAAATCACATTTGTTCACATATCATCTCAGGTATGTGTTGCTGAAAAACATAGGGGCTATGAGCATTAAAGCTGACATAACTGACAAGGTACTACACATTCAGCAATGGGTTGTACAACTGTGAGGTGTGGTGCACAGTACATTGCAGGGTGCATAACAGGTGCACAGCAGTACTGTGTATGTGGGTGCAGTGGTATCCAGGGGAAGGGGCATCACCTAGTCACACAGCACACGCATCACACACGTGTATACTGTTGTTAGCATGGTTTGACTATGGCTGCACTGCATGCTGTTGTGTACCATATGTTATGCATGTTGACACATGGGTAATAGGACTGTCTGTACTATCATTGTGCAGCCTCACCTGTATGTGTGTGTGTGTGTGTGTGTGTGTGTGTGTGTGTGTGTGTGTGTGTGTGTGTGTGTGTGTGTGTGTGTGTGTGTGTGTGCATGTGTGTGTGTGTGTGTGTGTGTGTGTGTGTGCATCCTGGTGGGTAGTTAGTTTGTCTGTAGGGTCACTCTGGTGAAGTGGAGGGAAGTTGTTGCATGTAGGATGCATGTGTGCATGTGTGTGTGTGTTTGTGTGGGTGGCCATGTATGCATGTATAATTGTGGGATGTTCATACAGCAGTACATCCCTTTGCGATCATACAGTACATGGACATGGACTGCCACATTACACACCGGGAATACTTGTCATGTATGTAATCACAGGACAGCTGATAGTATAATAAGGTCTGTAGCATGGAACAGGCATTGAGAAGGAAGAGACACTAGGTATACCCTTAATATCGCATTCAGCAGAGAGGTGAACTACAACCTGTATGCAGCACTATAGATGCATTGGGGAAGTACTACTCAACACCAGGGAGTGTATCCATATATTACAGTTGTCACATGATAGGTTAATTAAGCAGCATATCTGGCATGTACTGAGCAATACATACACATGACACACCAGTGCATGATATTTTGGAGTGAACATAGTAGCCCACACATATAGGGGCCATGCCCATGATGTCCAGACATACACAGAGTGAACACTGAATGACAGCAGTGAGGCCATGTAAAACTGCTACACTCAGGACAGGCAGGTAATGTAGTAACAGGTCTTGTGTTGTGATCATGTGTCTAGGCATTTAGAGGACTGATATGTTAATGAGTGGTATCAATGTGTGTATGTTACCAAGCATGATGCAGGATGGGGAATACATGGAAATATATATGGGACTGTTTGTAAAGTCATGTACAGGTAGTATTATGGTGGTGTGTGTGTGTGTGTGTGTGTGTGTGTGTGTGTGTGTGTGTGTGTGTGTGTGTGTGTGTGTGTGTGTACTGCTAGGCAATGCTGTACAGTTTTTAAATTGTTTATTTTCACCCACAGGTGGCAAGGTGCAATCTGATGTTGGTGTCCAAACAGACACTGAAGATGATGATAGCATTGTTGAGGCACAGGTGGAGTTATCAGGGGCTGAAATAGCGCCATCATTTGACTTCCCCCTTTTAACCACCCCAACCCCACACTCAGTTTCAGCGCCCATACATACCCCATCACCAGTGGCCATAGTGGAGGGACAGCTGGCATGTGATGGCTGTCCAGAAAAAGTGTAGTAACCATGCCTACTTGTTTGGTTGCAGCAGGCATACCTGGATGTCCAGCAGGCCACCACATAGGCAGATGTCCCAGGGTGCTCATGGTAGGGCTGCTGGACTTCATGCCCCTGGCAGAAGTGCTATAGTTGCTACAAGCAGGCACATGTTTCAGGCTGTCATGGCAGCGCAGGCACATATAAAACATTACACCAGACAGGGCCTGAGGCTGCAGATGGCTGCTCTCACATCTGCAAGTGACAATGCCCATGAACTGGCTGGTGCCATCCGTGTGTTAACTGGGTTCATGGTTAGATGGATTGGTGAGATGATGGCCCTCATTGACTGTGGTCTGTCCATGCTTGAACGTCTGGTGAGAGTGCAAAGATGGCCGCATGTACGTAGGCCTGCAATGCCAACAGCTGGTAGTCAATGTGGATGTGCTAGGATACCAAGGGGCTCCTGTATTGTCAGTACCATCCCCAGCACTGTGGGGGGGGTGCTGTCCACACCACACCATAACAGGCCACGAGCATGTGGTCCTGGCCAGTTCCAGGAGGGATCTGGTACCAGGGGACATTTGTCATCGTCAGGTGAGTAGCAGCACATTGAGGCCTGTACCTGACATGCCCGTGGAATCCCTGGCATGCACAGTCCACATGTTCATGGCTGGAGGCAGTGAACTGCACACCCTGGCAGGTATGGTTTGCAGCTGTCCATAAACACCTGTGTAGGGCAGCCACATGGTAGAACTGTGTACATGCATACCCACACACTATACAAATACACCTAGGGCAACCCCATACCTACACACACCACATCACCATGCCCAGTTCACCTCAATACACCCATCACCCACACACATGGTGTCAAATGTATGGTCCACCCTCGGCCTCTGTCAAACCAACAACACCCTCTGTGCATATGATGATACCTGTGCCACATCCCTGTCATCCATACCATCGATGCAGGGACAGGCTAATATGGTTCTGATGAACACATTGACTGTACTACAGTGTACCACAGTACTGCAGTGTAACATGTTGTAAGGAGTAAAATGTAATGCAGGTATGTCAGGTAGTGTAGCTATCCATCAATGATGCATTATAGCTGTTAGTATCACTGGTTTATTGTGGTCTCTATAATGTTATCCATTAGTGTTGTAGGTGTACATGTGTCAGCACGAGGATGGTCTGCAGTCATATTCCACAACGGGGTATGGCACTGTGGTGACACCATGGCTGTGACATATCTGGGGTACAGTTGAACATATGTTGCAGGTTTGTATAACAGTTATTGCCTGTGTTACAAGGACATGTAGCCGGCTGGGGCATGTATAATCTGCAACCTGATGTAGACCCATCCACATACATGCACATTGTTACTTGGCAACAGTGGGACTAGACCCCTACCTAGGTATGTAGTGATATTGAAGTGTGTGACTTCCATTGCACACACCACACAGCTTTTAGGGTGAGATGTGTTACAGGTTACATGTTACATGCAGAACATCCCAGACATGTACAGTATGGTAATGGGGATATAATGGGTGTATATGAACAATACATAGTGTGACATACCTTCATATACACATTAACAGTCACACAACAGGCAGACACACATCTGAGAGACCAGGGCCAATTGCTGCTAACTAACCTGACCATGTGTCCAATGTGTTAAAGGTAGGCTGCACACAGCACATGCATAATTGACCTGGATTGTGGTATCAGTTACCTGTATGGTTGATGGTGACAGTGGTAACCATAACATGGTACATGGGACATATATTGGGTGTACCTTGGTGTAATGACAGTGTACACAACACCCACATCCCCCAGTGGATATTGTACTCCCTGAAACCCAGGATGGCACTCTGATATACCCACCATCATACATTGGCTATGAGTGCAAAACAACCCATTGTAGATCCCAACAGTGGTACTACAGGGATATGCATCTAATGCACATGCCACACGCATAGCAGGGTGTTGCATTGTCATGCCTCACCTATGGACAGCAACAACACTATCTGTACAAGCTATCGACAGACACTACTGTGGTGACCCTAAAGGTGGAAGTGACATGCATCAGCCATTCCTCCAGGTGCCTCCTGCACATGGCCACTGAGGTGATTTAGTTGACATGCATGAAACATGCATTACAACACATGGTTAGTGTCTGTGATGGAGACCTGTACCGAAGCATGTTCAGTTGACTGTGGTAGTGTACTGGAGGTACCCGTGGCATGTGACGGGTACAGGGTGTTATCTCCGATATGTGCCAGACAGCTGGGCAGACATGTCAGTGTCAATCAAGCTTAGGATGCCTGTACATATCCCAGTCAGATACCTGCAATCTGCACATCTGTACAGGGACTGACAGTCATCAGCGTGGCAAGTAGCTATGCAGTAGGATGAATGTGTTGCCAGACAGACATTTGACAAAATAGGTATGCCATAACTACATGTCAGGAGCCCTCACTATCATGTGCTGTGCAGACAGTAGTCTACAGTTACATTCCACATGTTTGATCATTACCCAGTAGGGGTTATATACTGTAACACAGCTCACACACCAGAGATACAACAGGGAGGCCTCAGAATCCAACTATGCCTGCAGGTGTGCCTGTTGTCAGTACTACATTTAGCACTCTACTCTTGCATGGGTACGAACTATCAACAATAGTACCTCCATGATACACTACATGTCAGTGTGACAGCATGTACCCTGGCCTACTACCCCTGTATGTAACAAAGTCACAGGGACAGCAGTGCTGTACAGGCCTCATATACGTCTGTGTCCCAGACATGACACTCACACCCCTTGCTACTGTAATGACAGCACATAGGTGCATGTATTGTACACGGCATTACATACACTTATTACAGATGTTATTACCCTGCTATGTTATCAGACTGGGTGGTATGAACTGCTTACCAGGGCTAAGCCATGCTTAGCAGGTATCAAAATTGCTGCAGTATAACAGCTAAGCAGATTTGCGCAATGGTAAGCGAAGCCCACATGGTGATAAGCGCCCATATATGTGACCATACCTTAGCACCATTTAGCTTCATGCAAATGCACGTAAACCTGCTTAAAGCTGCTTAAAACTGCCTTAAACACTCTGTATCTGACAGCCCTTGTTCTGCCCAGCAACAAAATGAACAGCCCTTGCTGGTCTTGAACCCAGGACCTTGTACACTAAAGCACAACACTTAACCACTACAACATGACCACTGTGAAGACAGCTGTTGTTCTGCCCAGATATCTGTCTATACACATATGGATTAGTATTGAACAAGTGCCTTTACTTCAACAATTGTCTAGTACTTGTTATTAATATGACTGTTGCATCACATATGTTGTTTTAACATAAAGTACATATAGCATATACATACGGTGAGATACATCTGGGAGAGTATACACAACTGTGAGGTTTACACATGACAGAAATATGAATATATACATATATGTTGATATATGTCTACATGTACATACACATGTATATTCATACATATGAATGTATACACATCTGTATAGTGCAACATATATATGGACATGTGTACATCTCTTCATCTTTACACACACACACATATATAAAAAAAAAAAAATATATATATATATATATATATATATATATATATATATATATATATATATATATATATATATATATATATATATATATATATATGTATATGTAGGCATATGTATATATAACTATATATGTATGCACATCCTATGTGTACAAATATGCCTATTTATATATATATATATATAATATATATTTTATTTATTTTTATTTTATTTTTTTTTATTTTACATTTGTTGACCGGGCTAGTCTATCTGGATACATGTCCATTTTCAGTAGAGGCCCGGGGAGATAAGCTCCAAAGATAAGCAATGACAAAAACATGACAAAAATCATATACAAATTAAGGTAAACAATGCATGGTGCAGGTACCTTAGTAAGACATAATTGAGAGGTCAGAAGTAAATAACTCAGTGGAAAAAAATTAGGTATAAGTAGTATAATGCACATGCAGTTTCAACACATGATATACAGGTGAGTAAGGCAGCTGAATATATACAATTAATTAGTTAAAAATATTCACATTGATGTCTTTAAGAAGATATAAGGAATAATATGTAGAAAGGGAAGGATTGCTGTTATTAAGATAAGGAAGTTGATTACTGAGAAGAAGATGAGTAGGCTGAATGTAATAGGAAGAGCTTAGTTGATCAATCAGGTTCAGTACAGGAGCACAGCCAGAGTCTTTTGAGGAAAAGTTTCAGTTTGGTCTTGAAAAGTGATATAGAGGGAATTGAGGAAAGTTCATTGGGGAGAAGGTTCCAGGATTTTCCAACAGTATTAGAGAAGAGAGAGTCCCCAGCCCTGTTGTTAGATTTACAAATATTGACAAGAGGTTTTTGTGATGATCGTAAGCTCTTGAGGTTATTGTAGGGGGTGATGAGGGTAGATAGTATGGGGGTATTTGTAGGCTGGTAAAGAGTTTTATGGGCAATGGACAGTTGGTGGAATTTAAGGTGATTTTGAAATTCAAGCCATCCTAGCTGTTTTAAATTGTAACAGTGGTGGGTTCTAAAAGGGTTGCATGTAACAAATCTGGCTATGTTATTCTAGGAGTTTTCCATTTTATTAAGGTTGTTTATTAGATAGATTAGTGTATATGGGTGAGGCATAGAGGAGAGTAATGATTAAGTCGGTCTGAGCGACAGTTGTTCTAGCTGCAGGAGAGAGGAAGGGTTTGTTCTTGTAGAGAGAGCCTAGTTTTCTATTGATAGTTTTTAGAGTATTGTTGACATGGGTGTCGAAGTTGTCTATATTGGTGCCTAGTAGTTTGATAGTTGGATCTAGGGATATGAGAGTACCATTATTGGATGTGACAGTGAAATCTATGGGGGGAGTTGCAAGTAGGTGTAAAAAGGAGGAGCTTGTTTTTTTTTAGGGTTCAGAAGGAAACAGCGCTGTGTAAACCATTGTTCAACTGTGTTAAGCACCTTTTTGGTAAGGGAGTGAAGAGCAGATACTGATGTGGCTGATCATATCAGTGTGGAGTCGCCTGCGTATTGTATGCATGTAGCTTGAGGCATTTCTAGGTGAATGTCATTAATAAATATAGAAAACAGAAGGGGTCCTAATATGGACCCTTGGGGAACACCAAGGTTAACAGGCAGGTGGGTAGATAGAGTATTATGCCAAAGAACAGCCTGTTGTCTGTTTTGTAAGTAGGACAGGAACCATGTTATAGCTAGTGCATCTAGTGGCAGGGATTTGAGGATATTTATAAGTATCTGGTGATTTACCATGTCGAATGCCTTAGACAGATCTATAAACAGTGCAGAGGAAAGCATATTGAGGTTACAGTTTTTGTTGATACAGTCATTAAAGGAAAGTAGCACAGAAGTAGTGCTGTGGGAAGGTCTGAAACCATATTGACAGCTGGACAGTAAATTGTTTTGGATTAGGTGGTTTAGCAATTGCTTGTGGATACATTTTTTCCATGATCTCAGCCAAGGGAGAAAGTAGGGCTATGGGATGGTAATTGGAAAATTCAGTAGATTTCCCACCCTTATGTAGGGGGATAATATGGGAGACTTTCCAGATTTTTAGGGATGTGTCCTTCACTGATGGTTCTGTTGATGAGAATGGAAATGGGATAGGCAATGGACTGGGCTGCTAACTGTAGATATTCAGCGGGTAGTTGGTCAGCTGAAGGAGAGCATGGTTTCAGTTTTAGGAGAAGGGTAAGAATATATGTTGTTGGGATAGGTTGGAAGAGAAATGGATGGGGTGGGATAGTGTTAGTGTTAGTTAGAGTGACATTTTGAGTAGATAACTGACTGGCAAGAGTTTGAATGGCCTCAGTGAAAAAGGTATTAAAGGCATTAGCAGTCTGCTAGGGATTCTCCTAGTCTGTGCCTTGTGGGTTTGGTGCAATGGATTGCCCTGGGCATAGTAACTTAATACTTGCCCAGAACTTTTGTGGTTTGTTATAGTGAGACTGCTGGAATTGTAGGTAGTAGTTTCTTTTGTCAGACATGATAGCTTTTTTAGTGCTGTTTCTCAGTTGTCTGAAGTTTTGCTGGTCTACAGGGTTTTTACTTAAACAATATTGATTCCAGGATTTATTTCTGAGATGGATTTTCTGCTTGGTTTCTTTTGAGAGACATGGGGCAGATTTAGTTCTCATTCTGATAGAGTGGGTTGGTGCATGCTGGTCTAGTATGGTTATGAATTTAGAATTAAAGTAATTAACAGCTTCCTCAAGTGGGAGTTTTTTAAAGGAAACCAGTTACATGCTCTTAGTTCATTTTGGAAGAGATTGGGGTTAAAGCTTTTCTTGGTTCTGACAGTCCTATAAATGGTTGGAATGGGTGGATTGGTTTTAAGTCTGATTATATAGGTAAGTGAGTGATCACTTATGTCATCAGGGAGGGTTCCAACTTCGTAAGTTTGGGCATGGTTATTTATGAGAATCCAATCTAAGGTACTTTCCTTCTTATTAGGCTGGTTTATCCTGGTAGAGGAGGTTATCATTTGAATAAATCCAAATAGGTTTATATGGGTGGTAGGGTGGCTACTATTACAGCTCTTCCAATCAATGTTAAAGTCCCCTAGGAAAATGGTTTCTTGGGGTAAGTTCTGAGATAACCAGCATAGGATGGATTCTAAGGTGGCAGTGTTATTACCAGGAGGAAGATAGATGCAGATAAGATAAATAGATTTGAATGTGTTGAGTTGTAGCTTGGTAATAAGGATTTCAGTGTTAGAGTCTTGACGTAGTTTAAACTCATAGGTGGTAATCTGTAATCCAGATTTAAATAGGATAGTTATCCCACCACCCTTTTTGGTTGCATGGTCAAGTTGTAAAATATAACCGGGTGGGATGACATATGTATTTTGTTACAGGTTTGAGCCAAGTTTCTGTTAGAGAAAGGATGTATACCTTGGCATCAGGCCACATGGCAATGGTCTGCAGTGTGGCTCAGGGGGTGTAGTGTCTGGATTGGCTCACACAGATGGGCTTTGTATTCACCATCCAGTCACCTGGGTAACTATTGGGTGTGGCCATTGCTGTGCATTGCTTGCCATGTATTATGTGTTCATTAGTCCATGACACGGATGGTGTCTGGGATGTGCACATGTGTCACATACATGTACAGTGACATGTGGAACTGTACCTGGGGTGTCTGGCCCATATTGTATATACAGATTGTTATCATCAGATGTGCCAGTCCTGTCCTCATGTGGCGGGAACTGGTAATGGACAGCAAGTTGACCCTGCACCTACATTGATAACATGATACAGATATTCCCTGGTGTCAGTGGCATCTGTCCATACAGGGCATGTGTTTAAGGCATGGTCTGTCCTTTGTGGGTCACATTTGATGGCATCACAGGTGTTGCAGGAGTCCAGTGGGGAGCATAGTGAAGGTGCACCGTCAGCATTTACGTGGCTATTATATTGATGGACAGGGTGCCATGCACTCTGTAGTCCACTGCAATCACACAATGGTTACTATCTGTGGGCAATATGCAGGGTACTATCAACATAGCGGTGGTTGCCTAGGCAAGTGTGTTTGTGTATGAGACATGGGTTGAGAGTGTTCTCTGGGTAATACAAGGGTTGCTAACTTTGTTCACCAGGCCTTGATGTCACATGTAGGGGTATGAAATGGCACCCAAGCCTCTCAGCTATTTCACATCTGTTATCCCTGTAAGGTGGACACTGTGACATATAATAGGGCTACCATATAAGAAATTTGCAAAACCCACTCCACAATGAGTCCAGTTGTTACACACTCACAGTCACCTCTGCACAGGATACGAATGACAAACAAAGACACACACCTGCCATGTGTGTAAATAGAACCCCAACCAGAGTACTATATCACACTACAGCATTATACTGTTATAGGACACACCACAGAGAGTACTGGGCTGCACCTTTCCCAAAGGTATATTTCACAGTGAATGACATCAGCAGCCTTGCCAAACTAGAGCATTTGATCTGTAGTGAGTGTGACTAGCCTAAAATGCATTGCTCCCTACACAAACAAAGGAACACACACACACACATCCACACTTGCCTTGTGTGGGAATAGAACCCCTATCAGAGTACTATATCACACTACAACATTATGCTGTTATAGGATGCACCAAGGAGATTACTGGGCTGCACCTTTCCCAAAGGTGTATTTCACAGTGAATGATATCAGCAGCCTTGCCAAAGAAGGGCATTTGATCTGTAGTGATTGTGACTAGCCTAAATAGCATTGCTCCTTACACAGACAGAGTCACACAAGCACACAGTTGCCATGTCTGGGATTAGAACTCATAGCTAACAAGTTTATCACACTACAGCATTATGCTGTTATAGGATGCGCTGCAGAGATTACTGGGCTACACCTTTCGCAAAGGTGTATTTCACAGTGAATGACATCAGCAGCCTTGCCAAAGTAGGGCATTTGATTTGTAGTGAGTATGACTATCCTAAAAAGCATTGCTCCTTACACAGACAGAGACACACAAACACATACACATACAGTTGCCATGTCTGGGATTAGAACTCCTATCTAACAAGTTTATCACACTACAGCAGTACACAGTCATAGGACACGCCAATGAGATTACTGCCCTACATCTTTCCCAAGGGTGTATTTCACAGTGAATGACATCAGCAGCCTTGCCAAAATAGGGCATTTCAATTGTAATGAGTGCGATTAGCCTAAAAAGCATTGTGCCCTACACATGTAGAGACACAAACACACACAGTTGCCATGTCTGAGATTAGAACTCCTATCTATCTAGTTTATCACACTATAGCATTACACAGTTATAGGATGCACCACAGAGATTACTGGGCTGCACCTTTCCCAAGGGTGAATTTCACAATGAATGCCATCAGCAGCCTTGCCAAAGTAGGGCATTTGAATTGTAGTGAGGTTGACTAGCCTAAAAAGCATTGCTCCCTACACAGACAAAGGCACACAAACACTTGCCATGTCTGGGATTAGAACTCCTACCTAACTAGTTTAGCACACTACAGCATTACGCAGTTTTAGAATGTACCACAGAGATTACTGGGCTTCTCTATTCCCAAAGGTGCATTTCAAAGTGGATGACATCAGCAGGCTTGGCATAATAGGGCTATGGGGAGGGAAGTGTGTGTGCATGGGCCATAACCCATTCATCTAGAGGTTGACACACTATATGCAGGCACACACACAGGGTTATATTCTGCAGGTA
Source organism: Protopterus annectens (assembly GCF_019279795.1). Classification (NCBI taxonomy): domain Eukaryota; kingdom Metazoa; phylum Chordata; order Ceratodontiformes; family Protopteridae; genus Protopterus; species Protopterus annectens. The sequence goes on along the minus strand of NC_056748.1, from coordinate 1,092,839,946 downwards.
TGTGTATACAGCTGCTAGATGACTACTGCCTTGTACAGTGATGTTGCACAGCTAGCACTTGCACCACATAGTCTGTAATGCTGATGGATACCAGTGGCTAATTTCTACAGTGAGTGACATTTACACATCATGTCTTTGTAGACATTTGGCTGTGTGCTGGGTGGGACAGGCCTCATGATGGATGGCTTTTTGTCACAGTCACTCTCTTCCACACATCTATGTATGTCTACTTGTGGTTTGTTACAGTGTGCTGTCCTTGGATGTATGTCTGTATTCCTATCCAATGTGTGTGCAAAGCATGACTGGTGCATACTGAGTAGTGTATGCACTAATATCTGCACCTGTCAGATATGTGTGGTCCACTATTGTTTGCAGACATGGGCTTCATTTGTTTAAGTGTATGAGCATGTCCAGTATGACCTTTCAGTATGTTGCTGTCTGACATTGCCTTCATTTTTCTAAGTGTGGGAGCATGTCCACTGTGCCCTTCTTTATTGAATGTGTGGATCCATTCCAGGTAGTTTGTACTCCAGTGCATACCTTTGTGTTGTACACCTACAGGTAGCAAACTCTTTCTACAGAGTGTCCGTAGATCATTTGGCAATATGGGGACAAACTGTGCAGGGGATAGTGTGTACTGTAGGTGATTGTGTCTGTGCTGCTTCTGCTACATGGTACTGGTGTTAGCAGAGATATTCAGGCATATGTGCTATTATACACTGTGATGTTTTATGTCCTCAAGTACAGTCAGGTGGACATTCTTGCTCACAGTGATGTCCTGTGGGATAAGTGTGACTGCAGCCGTGTCCGGTATTGTGGGCAGATACCTACATATTCGCAGTAAGTTATGCCATTCTGGAGGGGGAGCTGCAGACACTTGCTGCTGGATCTGTGTATCCGGTTCAGCACCTTGGTACAGTGTTGGCAGAGGTTCCCATACTTGTACATCCATCGACATGACAGTATGGCCTTATCTTGCTGTGGCAATACCTCACAGCTGTACAGATTCGCACAGCTTACCCAGAAGCAGGGGCCATGGGTCAAGACATTATGGCGTATGGGCAGGTTTGTAGCCAGCCATTTGTGTGTTTGCAGACATGGATAGTGTGTGCACAAAGCTGTGTGTCGGACCTTGCACATTCCATGCTGGCCATGCTCCCACCCCCCTCTATCATTCTATCCTGTTCCATACATTATGCATACATTATCTGATACTTTCCCTAAGGGTATTACCTCATCACAGCTGCGTTTTGGTGTTGGTCCACAGTTCATGCAGTGGGAAATGGTGGACATGTTACTGTGGTTAGTCCACATGGCCTTGCATATGGCTTATGTGGAATGTGTTATGTTATTTGGGTTTCCATGACATAACATGCATTGTCAGTACGTGTGAGACACAGGCCTTTGGCAGAGGCCTGCAGGCCATTTGGTGTTGATGCGGGCCAGCTGTGGCAGGCTGTTGCATTCTGTCAGTCCTAGAGTCTCTGGCCGCCATACAGTATACTCCCCTGAGGTGACAGGGTAGGTGTGCTAGGTGTTCATGCCAATACTTTCTATCAGTCTTGATCAGGTGGTGTGGATGCTGGCAGTGTGCTACCTACAGCTGCATGGGACACCTGCACTGCATGCTGCATTCTTTCACCATTGACATATACAGGTGGTGTCATATTGTACCCATTCCCAACAGCAGGGATATGACCAGAGAGGTACCTGTGGGTGGTGTTTTGGTGAGCTGGGTGCATGTGTGCTATGGACACTACTTGTATCTGATGCACAGATATTCATGGGGCATTTCAGTTATGCTGGCATGTTCAGGTACATCAGCCGTTTCCCAATACATCAGTCCTACCACCTTTGTGATCTGCAAGTGTTTGGCCAGACAAGACGGGTATCCCCTACTGCAGGCCCAGATAATGTGATGCATACCTGTATGTACAATTCCAAGGGTGTGTCCATTTCACAGCTACACATTATATACTGTATGTCTGGGGTACTTTCCCCTGTGTACTGCTTGTATATCTAGCCCAACAACTATGCCATGTCAATCTTTCAGATGGTGACACATATTACCACCATACATTTACAATGGCTTACTGCTAGCATGTGTTATAGTGGTGGGAATTGTCTTTGGCATTACAGTTGTGGGGACTTGGCCCTGTCATCAGGAGTAGTGGGCAATGGCTACCAGGTCATACCTCAAGATGCATACATACTGACCACTCCCACACAATATGAAACACACAGCAACCTAACACACACATGCCTGCATATTGTGCAAATGCTACAATCTATCCTGCTACCTTGGCCACCTCTGGGCAGCTGTGCTCCCCTGGTATTATACCTACACATGCATGTTACTACATTTCTACATAGGGCTGGGGGGCACATCTGACTGTTACTACTGTATGCATAGGATATGGGGGGCACACATGACTGTTTCTACATTGCTACATTGGATTTGAGGGGGCACACCTGACACTTGTGCACATTTGTTATGACTGTACAGGTATGTCAGGTACTCCATTTCATTCTGTTTTCTAACCTATCATGCTGACTAGAGGCATGTCAGTGTACTACAGGTCTTACGTTTGATTGATTACATATTACCTTCTGACTTCCTACCCTTCAGAACTAACATCCCACTGACTGACTTGATGTAGTCTGTCTGTGTAGGCTGTGGGGGGGGGGTTACACATAGGCATCATTCAGTGGCCTTAGCACAGCCTTTGTTTGTGATTGTCTACACCTGTCCTGCTGGCTATGACTGTTGTTGGGTATGTGAACCTCCCTGACTGGAATTTGTGTGTTATATGGACAAACGTGGCCCAGCACATTTCCTGCAGTGGGTTTTGTCACCATGTCTAGTACTGGCTACTATGGTGACTCTAGTATTTGTTACAGATCTCATGATGCCACAATAGGTGTCTACTATCTGCTGGCATCCCATTCAGCCACCCGATTTCTTTGCATGCTCACATCCATACCATAGATACAAGTAACAATGCATACTACTCCAATCAGCAATCGGAAAGGGGAGTGACTTACCTTGTGAGTGTGCCAGTATTGAGGATGGTGCTGGAGGCTGCCTATGTCAGATGCGCATAGCACACTCTCTATACATGGTTGAGCACAGGTAGTGTCATGTTTGGCATCCCTTTTACTGTATGTGTGAGTCAGAGAGAGGTGCCATTCCCTGGGTCCCTACTGTGTCAGTGTATGTGCTAAGCGATGCCTCTTTACCAAGGCCATGGCATACTGGGCATGGCTCCATCTGCCTACTGGGGCAGGCTCAGGTTGTTCCTCCTCTGAGTCACTCTGTGCCTGTGCAGGCCTTGGCATTGGTGGGAGGCTGTGTGGCCCTGCCCCATGCTGTTCCTGCTGCAGCTGTTTCCACAGGATCATATTGTGTCGCATGGCACATACCATAACAATCTGGGTACATGTAGCTCGTGAGTACTACAAGGCTCCACCAGATGTATCCAGGCACCAGAACCATGACTTGAGCATCCCAAACACATGCTATATTATGATTCTGGTCTGTGCTTGTGCCTCATTATGACAGTCTTGTTTGGGTGTGTGTGCATTTCTGATGGGTGTCATCAGCCACAGATCCAGTGTGTAACCAGCATCCCCCACTAGGTGACCATAAGGGTTGTCCCCATTAGCAAATCTCTGATAAAGCTGCATCAGATGCCAGATGTGGGAATCATGATAGCTTCCAGGGCAGCCAGCACACACACACATTCATTATAATGCCCTGGGCATTGCACATGACCTGGCAGTTGATGGAGGGGAAGCCCTTGTGGTTGATATAGGCCTTACCCTGCTCACCGGGTGGCGCTTTGATGCATATGTGCATGCAGTCTATAGAACTCACCACCTCAGGGTATTCTGCTATTTGGTGGAAGAGACACATATTGCTGGCCAACACCTCACGGGTGTTGAGGAAATATATGTGTTCACTGGCATGTGCTGACATGGCATCCAGGAACTGGTGGAATACTCTGGATGCTGATGCCTGTGAGATCCCCATGATATCCCCAGTTGGGCTTTGGAAGGTACCTGTGGCTAGTATACCTAGGCCTACACATACCTTGGTATCCACTGGGATGGGTTCCCCTCTTAGTTTTGTGTGTCAGGTGAGGCCAGCACAGCTCAACAATTTTATGTAGGAGGTCCCTGTCCACCCTATAGTGCTCCACTATCTCCAGGTCGTGTAGCCCCTGGTAGGTTACACTGGGTCTGTACACCCTTCTCTGTCTCTTCACTGTGGGTTGGTCGGCAGTATTCTCATCCTCACCACCCTCAGCCTCTTCCACATGTTGATGTCTGATATCTGCTGCAGCCCCTGTCATTCTGTTGTTTTTTTTTGTTAAAATTTCCCCACTTGTATACACCGGTGTTGTAGAGTATGTAGAAAAAAAACAGAGGGAAAGGTGTTTGCATAGTTTATAGTTGTGTTCTGGGCTGGGCTGGTCTGCTGCCTGTGTAATTGGCTGATTCTGATATGTTTCACCTGCCAGCTATGCTATCTCTCCTAAATTACCTTCCTACTGCAGTTTTCCCTTCCCATTGCCTTCCTGCTTAAGCCCGGGGGCACGCAAGCACAGTGCTCAAATGTGCACAGAGCTGCTATTTCCTAGTTTACTTTTATTTCCTTTAAAACCTGGTGCTTGGCGCGCTCACCTGCTTAGGCAATGTAAAGAGTGCTAGGCAGTGTCAGACACACCCCCTTACTTAGCTCTGCTAAGGTAAGGGAAAACCCGAGACACAGGGCTCCAACCCACTTACAGTATGTCTGACTCACCCCCCCTATGATGTCAGGTAACTTCTAGGCTTGCAGCAAGCTATTCCTGCTCTTACACTGTTGGGTGCTGACTAGCATTCAGGGAAAATCTGGGATTCAGTATCATTCTCCTCATTTGAATAGGATTGCCTGCTGATGCATAGTTACATGTCCCACACTGAGCCTCCCCTCTTAGCAACCACTATTTACTGGCCATGTTGTCTTCTGCCTGCCATTGAGTATAATGGCAAAATAGTGATTTTGGTTAGAATCCTTATTTTTGGTTTTTCTTCTTATTTTTCACCCGGTCCCATTTGCACGCCACTGCCCTATGCTTAAACAGCCAAGATCAGCTAAAAAAAAGTTGATTTATTTTTGCAACTGTTTTCCATACCATTGGCCTTATATTTGGCCATTGGCATGCTTTCTACATAATATCCACCCTTTATTTGGAGCTGTCATGGCTCCATTTTGTAGTTTGCAGAAATGTACTCCATTACTGGCAAAGTACATTTTTGCAGATTACACCAGCCCTGCATGGCCAGCTTCCAGCTTCCTGGATGGCAAATTCACCTCATTTGCATGGATTTCTCCTGCAAATGGGGTAATTTGCATACAGTGGCTGAGTCGTGCAGGGCTAGTGCAGGAGCACTCGTGCACATCCCTAATTGCTTATTCCTGAATTGCACGGCAGACATATTGTCTGCTGGAACTCCTGCACTAGTCCTGCACACCATGCAGGGCTTGCTGAGTCCAGAGGAAGGTGTAAGTTTGTGGTGAGAATTCAAAGTAAAGAAGAAGAATTGGACGTGGTAGTTTGGGAGAACATCATGATTTCATTGGATGTATAAGCTCAAGAGATAAGAGCTTTTATTTTTATTAACAAAGAGACATTTTGTGACATTATATTTGAGTTTGGTTATGCTATGGAAAGTCGTCTGGGAGAATATAAAAAGAAGAGCTGTAATATATGGAACTTATATGTGGTTAAAGCATTTAACAGGAAAACGAAAAAGAAGATAAATGTGCAATTTTGAACCAAAACTGAGAAAGGGACTTTGAAAAAACATGTAAATAAAATATACAAAGTAGTTGTGGATATTACAAAAGTTTAAGACAATAGGGATTTATGGACTTTTGGATGGAACTGTAATATTGTATTAAAAATGGAAAAAGAAAAAAATACATATTCCTAGTATGATAAAAATGGAAGGGAACAACAGTGTAGTAAAATATTGGGGTCAATCCAAAACATGTTTTTGTTTTTCTGTGGAAAGGCTGAACACGATAAGAATATAAGAAAAACATGCTATATTTGTGAGGAAATGGGTCATGATGCAATAGGACGTGAACTGAAATGTCATAAGTGTGATAAAATTGGGCACATGAATAGATTGCAAAATGGAAAAATGATGAAGAGAACTAGTCAGACGAAAGATGAGATAAGTAGTGGGAGTAGATGGTAAAAGTGAAGTAGATAAGGAAAAAATATATAACAATACCAAAAAAAAAAAAAAAAAGATGACAAAAGAAGAAGGTGCTGAAATTAAGTGATGAGGAAGACCTAAATGAGAAAATAGTAAGAGAAAAAAAAATATATAAAAATATATATAAAAATATATTGGTAAAAGAGTGAAAGAAAAAGAAAGTTTGAAGGTAAACTTAGTGAGGCAGGGGGGGGGTGAGCCCCACTGGGGCTCTCGATTCTGGCTCCAAGCATCTGGGTGCGACCCACTCTGGGGACAATGTCAGGTGGGGTGTTTGACTGTGCCAGTACACTTGTCCAAGAGTAGCGCAGGTGCCCTAAGGCAAGCCCACGGAGGACATAAACCTCCCATGTAGCAGAAGGGAAAAAGCTCACCTGATCTTGATTTCCAGTATGAATACAGACAGTAAAAGTGGGGCCTCATGATCCTTCTGGCTTTTGGGGTTTTAATCAGGAGATGTCATAAAAGTTACCCCAGGGATAACTGGCTTGTGGCAGCCAAGCATTTATAGCAAAGTTACTTTTTGATCCTTTGATATCAGCTGTTCCTATCATTGTGAATCAGAATTCACCAAGCATTGGATTGTTCACCCACTAATAGGGAACGTGAGCTGGGATTAGACCTTATGAACCAAGTTAGTTTTACCCTACTGATGCTGTGTTGTTGTGATAGTAATCCTGCTCAGTACGAGAGGAACCACAGGTTCAGACATTTGGAAGTGGGTAAAGGTAATAAGAAAGTATTGCATTTGTCCAAAGTAAAAAATAACATCTAGAAGTTAAAAAAGAGAAAGAAATAACTTTAGAGTATGTTCTGTAAATGAAGATACTATTAAAATGTAGTTAGAAGGATAGGAGTCTTGGAGTATTGCAGTAAGTGTGATTTAGATGTAACAGTATTGGAAGATGTAAGATTCTTAAAGGAAGAAATATTGCAAACCATAAAACTTTGGGAAACAGACATAATCTGAACTTTGGGAAATGGACAATGTTCTGGAATAGTCATATCTTGGCAAAAATCAGTAAAAATATTAGATGTAACATTAGTAATGATAGGAAGATAAACTATTGTAGACCTGCGCTGGAATGATAAAGTATGTAGAATTACAGCATTACATACTTATGTAACATGCAAAAGAAAGGAGAATTTATTTCATAAGATTTTCAATTATGTAGTAATAAATATGAATATTATACAGAGATTTCAGTTGTGATTTCAGAGGAAATGAAAAAAACAGAGAAAGTGGTACTACAACATTTTTAGAAGTTATCAGATGTGGAAGTTAAGTATTTGGAAGAATAACTCATGGACCTATACTTGTGGCACATGTAAAACTGAAATAGATTATTTCATAATATCAGAAGGTTTAAGTCAGTCGTAACAAGTTTGTTCAGACCATCTAGCAATATGGAGTTAAAGGAGAATAGGGAGTATATAAAATGAGGAAAAGGGATAAAAAGGATACATGAGAAAGCATGGGATGAAAATAGAAAGATAATAACAGTTATGGAAAGATCATACCCCGGATTCAGCAAGCCCTGCACTGTGTGCAGGAACAGTGCAGGAGCTCCAGGAGGCAATATGGCTGCCGTGCAATCCAGGAATAAGCTGCAGGGGCGTGTATGAGCGCTACTGCACTATCCTGCATGGAGGCAGCTCCTGTATGCAAATTACCCCATTTGCAGGTGAAAGCCATGCAAATGAGGTGAATTTGCGATCCAGGAAGCTGTCAGTCAGCTGTGCAGGACTAGTGTAGTATGCAGAAATATTTCTGCAAACTACAAAACGAAGCCATGACAGCTCCAAATAAAGTGTATATTAGGGGAAACCATGCCAATGGCCAAATATATGGCCATTGGCATGGAAAACAGTTTCAAAAATAAAAAAATAATTTTTTTAGCCAATTTCAGCTGTTTAAGCATAGGGCAGAGGCGCACAAATGGGATCGGGCCAAAAATATGAAAAATAACCTGAAATATGCATTCTAACCAAAATCACTATATTGCCATTATACTCAATGGCAGGCAGAAGACAACATGGCCAGTGAATAGTGGTTGCTAAGGGGGGAGGCTCAGTTTGGGACTTGTAACTATGCATTAGCAGGCAATCCTATGCAAATGAGGGGAATGATACTGAATCCCAGATTTCTCCAACAGTGTAACTGCAGAAATAGCATGGTTCAAGCCTAAGAGTTAGCTGACATCATAGGGGTGTGTGTCAGGCATACTGTAAGTGGATTGGAGCCCTGTGGCTCGGGTTGCCCTTAGCCTAGCAAAGCTAAGCAAAGGGGTGTGTCTGAGGCTTCCTTGCACTCTTTACATTGCCTAAGTGGGTGTGTTTTAAAGGAAAAAAAAAAGTAAACCAGTAAATAGCAGCTCTGTGCTGGTCATGCCTCACACAGAACTAACAGAGTGGAACCCATCCCAGTGGATACCAAGGTATGTGTAGGCCTAAGAATGCTAGCTGCAAGTCCCTTCCAAAGGCCAACTGGGGATATCATGGGGATCTCACAAGCATCAGCATCCAGGGTACTCCACCAGTTCCTGGATGCCATGTCTGCACATGCTGGTGAGGATGTATATTTTCCCAACATACGTGACCAGCAATATGCGTCTCTTCCACCAAATAGCAGAATACTCTGAGGTTGTGGGTGCTATAGACTGCACGCACATATGCATCAAAGAACCACCCGGTGAGCGGGGTGGGGTCTACATCAACCACAAGGGCTTCCCCTCCATCAACTGCCAGGTTGTGTGTGATGCCCAAGGCATTATAATGAATGTGTGCGCTGGCTGCCCTGAAAGCTATCACGACTCCCACATCTGACATCTGAAGCAGCTGTACCAGAGATTTGCCCGTGGGGGCATCCCTTACAGTCACCTAGTGGGGGATGCTGGTTTCGTACTGGAGCCGTGGCTGATGACACCCATCAGAAATGCATACACACCCGAACAAGAACTCCATAGTGAGGCACATGCACAGACCAGAATTATAGTAGAGCATGAGTTTGGGATGCTCAAGTCACAGTTCCAGTGCCTGGACATTTCCAGTGGAGCCTTGCAGTACTCACCAGCTACATGTACTCAAATTGTCATCGTATATGGCATATTACACAATATGATCCTGTGGAAACAGCTGCAGCAGGAACAGCATGGGGCAGGGCCACACAGCCTCCCAACATTGCGAAGGCCTGAACAGGCACAGAGTGGCTTGGAGGAGGAACAACCTGAGCCTGCCCCAGTAGGCAGAAGGAGGCATGCCCAGTATGCCCTGGCTTTAGCAAAGAGGCAACGCATAGCACATACCCTAATACAGCAGGGACCCAGGGAATGACACCTCTCTCTGACTCGCACATACAGTAAAAGGGATGCCTAACATGACACTACCTGTGCTCAACCATGTATAGGGAGTGTACTATGTGCATCCGACATAGGCAGCCCTCCAGCACCATCCTCAATACTGGCACAGCCACAAGGTAAGTCACTCTTCTTACCAATTTCTGAATGGAGTAATATGTGTTGTTACTTGTATCTATGGTATGGATGTGAGCATGCAAGAGAATCGGGTGGCTGAATGGAATGCCATCAGATAGTAGACACCTATAGTGGCAGCATGAGATCTGTAACAAATACTGGTGTCATCATAGTAGCCAGTACTACACATGGTGACAAAGCTCACTGCAGGAAATGTGCTGGGCCACACGTGTGTCCATATGACACACACATGCCAGTCAGGGAGGCTCACATACCCTACAACAGTCTCAGCCAGCAGGACAGGTGTAGACAAACACAAACAAAGGCTGTGCTAAGGCCTCTGAATGATGGCTATGGGTAACCTCCCCGCCCAGGCCTACACAGACAGACTATATCAGGTCAGGCAGTGGGATGTTAATTCTGAAGGGTAAGAAGTCAGAAACTGATATGTAGGTTAATCAAATCTAAGACCTGTAAAACACTATGTCTCTAGTCAGCATGATAGGTTAGAATACAGAATGAAATGGAGTACCTGACATACAAGTACAGTCATAGCAAATGTGTACAAGTGTCAGATGTGCCCTCCAATCCTATGTAGAAAAGTAGTAACAGTCTTATGTGCCCCCAATCCAATATAGAAACATAGTAACAGTCAGGTGTGCCCCTCCCATTCCTATGTAGACACGTAGTGACACATAGGTGTGCCCCCCACAATCCTATGTAGAAATGTAGTAACAGTCAGGTGTGCCCCCCAGTCCTATATAGACATGTAGTAACATACAGGTGTGCCCCCAATCCAATGTAGACATGTATTAACAGTCAGGTGTGCCCCCCAATCCTATGTAGAAATGTAGTAACAGTCAAGTGTGCCCCCCCACTCCTGTGTAGAAATGTAGTAACAGTCTGTTGTGCCCCTCCAATTCCTATGTAGACATGTAGTAACACACAGGTGTGCCCCCCCCCAATCCTATGTAGAAATGTAGTAACATGCATGTGTAGGTATAATACTAGTGGAGCACAGATTACCTGAGCTGGCCAAGGTAGCAGGATAGATTGTAGCATGTGTACAATATGCAGGTCTGCATGTGTTATGTTGGTATGTGTTTTATATTGTGTGAGAGTGGTCAGTATGTATGCATGGTGAGATTTGTCCTGGTGACCATTGCCCAGTACTGCCGATGACTAGGCCAAGTCCTCACAACTGCAGTGCCAACCACAATGCTTCCCAGTATAACACATTCTAGCAGTAAGCCATTGTAAATATTTGGATGTAATATGTGTCACCATCTGAAAGATGGTCATGGCATGACTCTCAGGCCAGATATACAAACAGTACACAGGGGGAAGTACCCCAGACAGACATTGTATAATGTGTAACCATTAAATGGACACACTCTTGGAATTGTACATACAGGTTTGCATTACATTATCTGGGCTTGTAGTAAGGAATACCAATGTCGTGTGGCCAAACACTCACAGACCACAAAGGTCATAGCAATGATGTATTGAGAAAGAGCTGATGTCCTTGCACAAGCCAGCATAAGGGGAATGCCCCATGCATATCTGTGAGTCAGATGCAAGTAGTGTCCATAGCACACATGCACTCAGCTCACTCAACTACCACCCACAGGTACTTCTCCAGTCTTATCCCTGCTGTTGGGAATGAGTACACTATGGCCCCCACCTGTGTATGGCAATAACAAAAGAATGCAGCATGCAGTGCAGATGTCCCATGCAGGTGTGGCCCTAGCTGTAAGCAGCACCTTGCCAGCATCCACACCCACTGGATCAATACTGACAGAAAGTATTGGCATTAACACCTAGCACACCTACCCTGTCACCCCAGGGGAATATACTGCATTGCAGTCTGGGACTGTAGAACTGTCAGAATGCAATGGCCTGCTACAGCTGGCCTGCATCACTACCAAGTGGCCTATAGTTCTCTGCCAAAGGCCTGTGTCTCACCCATACTGCCAATGTATGTTATGTCATGGACTCCCAAATCACAACATAACACAGTCCATAGCACCCATATGCAAGGCCATGTGGACAAACCAAAGTAAGATGTCCACCATGTCCTACTGCATGAACTGTGGACCAGCACCAATATACTGCTGCTATAAGGTGATAACTATAGTGAAAGTATCAGAGAATGTTTGCATATGGAAGGGGGTAGAATAATAGAGAGGCAGGTGGGAGCATGGGCAGCATGGAGTGTGCGAAGTCCGAAACACAGCCATGTGCACATACTATCCCTGGCTGCAAACACAAGAATGGATGGCTACAAACTTGCTCATAAACAACAATAGGGGTAATGTCCTGACTTATGACCCCTGCCTCTGGGTAACCTGTGTGAATCTATACAGCTGTGAAGTATTGCCACAGCAAGATAAGGCCATACTGTCATGTCGAGGGATGTACAAGTATGGGATCCTCTGCCACCACTGTACCAAGGTGCTGAACCAGTTACACAGACTCAGCAGCAAGTGTCTGCAACTCCCCCTCCAGAATGGCATGAGTTTGCAAGAATATGTAGGCATTTGACCGCAATACTGGACATAGCTGCATTCACCCTTTGTTCCCCAGGACATCACTGTGAGCAACTATGTCTACCTGACAGTACTTTATGCCTTAAAGCATCACAGTGTATAACAGTACATATGTCTGAATATCTCTGCTAACACCAGGACTATGTAGCAGAAGGAGCATAGACACAATTACCTATAGTAACCCACTATGCCTTGCCCATTTTTACCTCATATTGTCAACTGATCTACAGATATCTTGCAGAAACAGTTGTCTAGCTGTAGGTGTAGAACACAAAAGTCTGCACTGGAGTACAATCTACCTGGAATGGATTCACACATTCAATATAGAAGGTCATACTGGGCATGCTCCCACACTTAAAGAAATGAAGGCAATGTCAGACAACAAAATGCTGAAAGGTCATACTGCGCATGCTCACACACTTAAAGAAATGAAGGCCATATCTGGCAACAACAGTGGACCATACATACCTGACAGTATCAGATGTTAGTGCATACACTCCTCAATATGCACCAGTCATGCTTTGCACCAACACTGGATAGGAATACACATACATATATCCAAGGACAACACACTATAATATGTCAAAAGTACACATGCATAGATGTGTGTAAGAGAGTGAAAGTGACAAACAGCCTTCCATCTTGAGGCCCGCCCCACCCAGCACACAGCCAGATGGCTACAACCACATGTGTAAATGTCACTCATCATAGACGTTTGCCTCTGGAATCCCTCAGCAGTATAAACTCTGTGGTGCTAGTACTAACTGTGCAACATGACTGTACAAGGCAGTAGTCATCTAGCAGTTGTATACATGTATCTGTAGAATATAAACCTGTGTGTGCCTGAGGGTGGTGTGCCTACCTCTAGATGAATGGGTTATGGCCCATGCACACACATTACCCTCCCCATTGCCCTACCATGCAAGCCTGCTGATGTCAGTCACTTTGAAAAACACCTTTGGGGAAAGAGTAGCCCAGTAATCTCTGTGGCATGTCCTATAACTACATAATGCCATAGTGTGATAAGCTAGTTAGGTATGAGTTCTAATCCCAGATGTAGCAACTGTGTGTGTGTGTTTGTCTGTGTAGAAATCAAAACTTTTTAGGCTATTCACACTCACTACAATTAAAATGCCCTACTTTGACATGCCTGCTGATGTCATTCACTTTGAAATACACCTTTGGGAAAGGAGTAGACCAGTAATTTCTGTAGTGCATTCTATAACTGTGTAATGCTGTAGTGTGATAAACTAGTTAAGTAGGAGTTCTATTCCCATACATAGCAAGAGTGGATGTTTGTGTGTGTGTTAGTTTGTGTAGGTAGCAATGCTTTTGAGGCCATTCACAGTCACTACAACCTCCAGTACCCTTTTTTGGCAAGCCTGCTGATGTCATTAACTTTGAAATAATCCTTTGGGGAAAAAGTAGCCCAGTAATCTCTGTGGCATGTCCTATAACTGCATAATGCTGTAGTATGATAAACTAGTTAGGTAGGAGTTCTAATCCCAGATGTGGCAAATATGTGTGTGTGTTTGTCTGTGTGGGGATCAATGCTTTTTAGGTTAGTCACACTCACTACAATTTCAAATGCCCTACATTGGCATGCCTGCTGATGTCATTCACCTTGAAATACACCTTTGGGAAAGGATTAGCCCAGTAATTTCTGTGGTGCATCCTATAACAGCGTAATGCTATAGTGCGATATACTAGTTCAGTAGGGGTTCTATTCCCAGACATGGCAAGTGTGAATGTTTGTTTGTCTGTGTAGGGAGCAATGCTTTTGAGGCTATTCACAGTCAATACAACCTCCATTGCCCTTCTTTCACAGGCCTGCTGTTGTCATTCATTTTGAAATACACTTTTGAGGAAGGAGTAGTCCAGTAATCTCTGTGGTGCATCCTATAACAGCATAATGCTGTAGTGTGATGTAGGAGTTCTATTCCCAGACATAGCAAGTGTGGATGTTTGTCTGTGTAGGAAGCAATGCTTTTGAGGCCATTCACAGTCAATACAACCTCCATTGTCCTTCTTTGGCAAGCCTGCTAATGTCATTCCTTTAGAAATACACCTTTGGGGAAGGAGTAGCCCAGTAATCTCTGTGGCACATCCTATAACTGTGTAATACTGTAGTGTGATAAACTAGTTAGGTAGGAGTGCCAATCCCAGCCATGGCAGTTGTGAGACTTGGTGTGTGTGTGTCATTCGCATCCTGGGTGGAGGTGGGGGTGAGTGTGTAACAACTGGACTCATTGTGGAGTGGGTTTTGCAAATTTCTTATATGGTGGGTCTATTGTATGTCGCAATGTCTACCTTACAAGGATAACAGATATCAAACAGCAGAGAGGCTGAGGTTGCCAATCCATACCCCTACATGTGACATCAAGGCCTGGTGAACGAATTAGGCAAACCTTGTATTTCACAGAGAACACTCTCAATCCATTTCTCATACACAAACACACTTGCCGAGGCAACAACTGCTTTGTTAGTAATATCCTGCATATTGCACACAGTAACCATGGCGTGATTGCAGTGGGCTACAGAGGGCATGGCACCCTGTCCCATCACTACAATAGGCACATAATTGCAGGCAGTGTGCCTTCACTATGTTCCCCAGTGGACACCTGCAACAACTGAAGTGCCATCACATGTGACCCACAAAGGACATACCATGCCTTAAACACACACCCTGTATGGACAGATGCCAGTGACACCAGGGAATACCTGTATCATGCTATCAATGAAGGTGTAGGGTCAACCTGGTGTCCATTACCAGTTCCTGCCACATGAGGCCAGGATTGGCACATCTGATGATAACAATCTGTGTAAACAACATGGGCCAGACACCCCAGGTACAGCTCCACATGTCACTGAACATGCATGCGGGATGTGTGCATATCCCAGACACCATCCATGTCATGAACTATAGAACACATACATGACAAGCATTGCACAGCACTGGCCACACACAATAGTAACCCAGATGACTGGATGGTGAATACAATACCCACCTCTGTGGGCCAATACAGACATTACACCCCTGAGCAACACTGCAGACCATTGTTATGTGGCCTAATGGAAAGGTATACCCTTCACCTAGCCTTGTACAGACTTCTGGCGCAGTCAACCACTACACACCTGTGAAGTAATTCACCCATGCATGTCATTACTGGCACCTTGTGTCTGTGTGTGTGGATTATAATGTTTTTGACCCCATTCACATTCACTACTACTCCCACTGGCCTGCTGAAGCATGCCATCTGATGTCAGACACCTTCACATATGCTTTGCCCATATATCATCCGGATAACCCCTGTGGTGCATGTGATACCTGCGTATTACTGTATTGTGGCAAACTAGCTAGTTAGGAAGTCTATTCCTGACCCTACCAAATGTGTTAGTGTGTGTGAGTCCCTGAGAGAGTGTGGCTGTGTTGACATTGACACCTGTTCATGTGGACAGGCACATGTACTACACCTACCTTATCACTTCTATATCACTGTTGCAGATGTCACTCACCATCAGATATACCTTTGAACAGCTACCCAACATGTAAGCTATGTGGTGCATGCAATAATTCACATAGACATGTGATAGCAATACATAGTCAGTCAGGGGTTTGAAACCCTGTAGTGGTAAGTGTGTGATACAAACATGCTTAGGTTTTACTATCCCACCCCTTCCCTGACTTACTTTGTCTCTGTCTGTCTCCCTCACTCCCTCTCAGGTGGATGTGGAGAAGCACACCTGCTTTGCTTAGGCAGCAGCTTGTGTTTTGTAAGTGATGCTCATGATCAGCTGATGGCCTCTGCATGAATTTAGAGTTCCCCTTTAGCTGATTGCATGTGGAACAGCTGTGGTAACATTCCCATAGCCAGTTGCATGGAAACACACACCAATATCTAGGAACATCATGTGGGTGTTGGGCCTTTTCATTCACTGTGAGCAGGACCTCAATTTGGTGTTTGGCAAACAGCATCACAGATGGTATTGGAATTCACCTCTAACAACATACACTGTGGAGACAGGCCAACAAACAGGAGGGGGATGTGCCAGACATGACTACAGAATGTAAGTGTTGCTCTTCTGCATTTGGAGTAATGTTGGTTTAACAGGGTGTGTGTGGATATAGCTGGTCTACATGATTTAATACCTGTCATGACAGTGTTTTGTGTTTGAGGAAATTCCCACCTGTAGAGTTATCTGCAGACTGGGCAGTGCGTGGAGTCTTATGTTTCTTGTTTTACTCACAGAACACCTATCTTAGAACTGCAGAAGCATAGTCTGAGGATTGCAGTCAGTAGATGGTGACAGGCATGAGAGTTACTGACTTCATATCCCTCATAGGACAAATGTCACAACAAACCCTGGTACGACAATAAATGTATGAGGGTATCACAGCAACATGCTAATATTGGCCCAGTGTTTCTGGCTTCAGCCACAAGTCTGTCAACCTTTATACATATGTCATGCAGTAAGAGGTGCATATGTTCTGTACACCATTATTTATTGACATCATACCTGATAACAAGCCAGTCAGATATCAGACTGCTAGACATTTTATGTATAGTAGGGGTTATTTCTGTGGACATAACCTGGGCATTGTGCGGTTGTGTGTACAGTACTGGGGTCTGTGTACTTATGGTGATTGCTGACAGTATGTTTATTGTGCATACGTATCTTGGCCCGTGCACAGACTGTGGTAGATGCCATTGTTCTTGGTCCTGTTCTATCTGATTATATGCTGCTCCAGTGTATGGTACCCTATCACCTCACATGTCTGTAGGGCCAAACACACATGTGTCCCATACCACAGACAGGCATCGGACCACCCTGTGTCATGACCCAGTTTATGTAGGGTTAGTGTGTGAGTGGCACATATGAGGCTGGTGTTTATCAGACAGTTCATACAGTGTCATATTAAGCTTGTGTACCATATGTGGCTGTGTTCACATTGGTTGTGGGTGTGCACTTTCTCACAGGTGTCTGTTACTCTGTGCTGTGACATGCATGCAGAGCCTGTTATATTTTCAGGTACATGTGTATTCCCTCATACAAAATGTAGCCCAGTGTTGTGGCAGTCTGCTTGAAGTTTGCACAGTGCTTTGTTACATGCCTAGCAGCTTAGTGTAATCACCCAGTGTGCTGTTAAGTCCAGTTATTTGCAGGACATACTGCTGCCAGGCCACCATAACTGTTGTGTATTTCTGACAAAGTAGTGGGATTCTGTACAGATGTATGTGACTAACTACTGGGTAGTATGTGGCCATGTGACCTCTGCACTACCAGGTATTATGTGTCAGGACAGACTGGCGTGTGTAAATGCATAAACTGTGTGGGCATATATAGTCCAGTATTTATGTGCTATACCCATGTACATGGCTGTTAACATCCACATTGTCAGGCGTGGTCCACATGTCTTGCATGAAGGGGATCTGTGTACACCTCTGGACTGACCAAATAGTGCCAGACTGTCCACATATATTAGTCATATCTCTGCTGTAGTCCACAGGATCATTACTGTGCTAGCAGTGGTACTGTACTATGATGTCCTTAGGATGTCTGTCAGTAACCAATGGTGTACATGTCAAAAGCAGATGTGACCTCCCACACGCAACATGTCTGTTAAGACAACCCCTGTTACAGTAGCAACAGTCTACATATATACCTGCAATACATACATGACATCCCCTTGCACTATGTGGTTGGTACTATTGGTGCTGAGGTAGGACTCCACTCCATGTTGTGGACATATGGTAAACATATATCTATATATATATATATATATATATATATATATATATATATATATATATATATATATTTATATATATATATATATATATATATATATATATATATATCCATATATATATACATATATATATATATATATATATATATATATATATATATATATATATATATATATATATATATATATATATATATATATATATATATATATACACACATATACAAACTCAAATATATACATATACACAGCTATATATGTCTACACATATACAGATATATAGATATATGTGCACATATAGTTATGGATATCTACATATATATCAACATAAATAGGTATATCTGATTACATATGTATGCACATATAGTTTTATATATATATATATATATATATATATATATATATATATATATATATATATAGCAACATAAATAGGTATATATGTACACATAGGATGTGCATACATATATAGCTATATAGCTATCTATCTATCTATCTATCTATCTATATATATATATATATATATATATAGAGAGAGAGAGACAGAGAGATCTAAACAATTACCATATATATGATGCACTATACATATGTGTAGAAATACATATATATGAATATATATGTGTATGTACATGTAGACATATCTACATATGTATATGTATATATCCATATCCTTGTCATGTGCAAACATTACCATTGTGTATACCTTCCCAGATGTATCACATCGTATGTATCTGATATATATATATTTAGATATAACAACATATGTGATGCAACAGTAATATCACTAACAAGTACTACACAATTGTGGAAGTCAAAGCAATTGTTCAATACTATTGAATATGTGTATTAACAGATATATTGGAAAAATACCAGCTGTCTTCACAACTGTCATGGTGTAGTGGTAAACTGTTGTGACTGTAGTGTATAGGGTCATGGGTTCAAGACTTCCAAGGGCTGTTTATTTTGTTGCTGGGCAGATACAGAGTGGTAAAGGCAGTTTTGAGCAGCTTTAAGTGTATTTATGTGGGTTTGCGTGAAGCTAAGTGATGCTTACATACTGGTAAATGTAAGGGCACTTACACCATGTAGGCTTCGCTTACCAGTGCGCAAATATGCTCAGCTGTTATATTGCAGCAATGCTGACACCTGCGAAGCATGGCTGAGCCCTGGTAATCAGTGCTCACATCTCAGTCTGATAACATAGCAGGGTAATGACATCTGTAATAAGTGTGTGTAATGCATTGTACAAAACATGCATCTATGTACAGTCATTACAGTAGCAAGGGGTGTGAGTGTCATGTCTGGACACTCAAGTATATAAGACCTGTACATCACTCTTATCCATGTGAATGTGTTATATACAAGGGTAGTAACCAAGGTTACGTGAAGTCACACTGGCATGTAGTGTATCATGGCGTTACTACTGTTGACAGTACTTTCCAGGCAAGAGTAGATTGCTAAATGTAGTAATAACAACAAGCAGCACTGCAGGCATAGCTGGACTCTGAGGCCTCACTGTCTTGTTCCTGGTGTGTGATCTGTGTCACAGTATATATCCCCTACTGGATAATGATTTGACATGTGGAAAGTAACCTTAGACTACTGTCTGTACAGCACATGTCAGTGAGGGCTTCCAACATGTAGTAATGGCATACATATTGGTGTCAGACGTCTATCTTTTGACCCATTCAGCCTACTGCATAGCTACTTGCCAAGATGATGTCTGTCAGTCCCTGTACAGATGTGCAGCTGGCAGGTATCCAGCTTGGATACTAGAGGCAACCTATGCTTGAGTGACACTGACATGTCTGCCCAGCTGTGTTATAACTGGCACATATAGGAAACAACACCCTGTATGTACCACATGCCACAGGTACCTCCACTACACTACCACAGTCAAGAGAACATGCTTGGGTACAGGTCTCCATCACAGACACTAACCATGTGTTGTAATACATGTTGCATACATGTCAACTGGATCACCTCAGTGGCCATTTGCAGGAGGCACCCAGAGGATTGGCTGATGCATGTCACTTTCACCCTGAGGGTCACCACAGTGTTGTCTGTCAATCGATTACCTGCTGGAACATGGCAAGTGGCATGATACCACTGTACACACATCCCCTACACATCACATCTCTCCATGGACAATAGCCAGGTATACACCCATGACCACCTGCAGCGATGCACCCCAGTACTGACAAATATGTACATGTGCATTACTGAGGATAGCAGTGTCTGTGTTTTAGTACACCTGTAGTTGGGAATACCATGAGGGCCTTCACACCCACTGCAACACCTATTGCCATAGTAAGATGTGGCTGCTTCTGTACCGGACATTACATGTACCCTGTTATGCTCCTCTCCCTAATGGCTGCATGAGCCTTTCAGTACCAACACAACAGTGTTGTACAAATGGGTCGATAGGCATGGGATACCCACTGAGTTCTGGCAAGTGTGTGTATGTGTGCATGTTTGTATATCTGTAGGGTACAGCATTCCGAGGCCACATACTCCTATTACAATATGCATTGACACACAGTAGTATGGATAGTGTTGTTGCTGTCCATAGGTGAAGCATGAGAATGCATTACCCTACTATGCCTGTGGCATGTGCATTACATGCATATCCCTGTAGTACCACTGTTGGGATGCACAATGGGTTGTATCACAGTCATGAGCAATGTGTGATGGTGGGTATGTCAGAGTGTCATCATGGGTTCCAGTGTGTACAATATCCACTGTGGGGTGTGGGTGCTGTGTACACTGTCATTGCACCACGGTACACCTGGTACATGTCCCATGTACCATTTTATGGTGACCACTGTCATCATCAACCATACATGTAACTGAAAACCATAATCCAGCCCAGTTATGCATGTGCTGTGTGCAGCCTACCTGTAACACATTGTACACACTGACAAGTTAGTTAGCACTGATAGGCCCAGGTCTCTCAGATGTGTGTCTGCCTGTTATGTGTCTGTTAATGTGTATATGATAGTATGTCACACTATGTATTGTCCATATACAACCATTACATCCCCCACTACCATACTGTACATGTCTGGGGATGTTCTGCATGTAACAAGTAGCCTGGAACACACCTCACCCTAAATGCTGTGTGGTGTGTGCAATGAAAGCCACACACTTCAGTAGCACTACATACCTAGGTAGGGGTCTAGTCCCAGTGTTGCCAAGTAAGAGTGTGCATGTATGTGGAGGGATCTACATCAGGTTGCTGATTATACATGTCCCAACGGGTCACCTGTCCATGTGGCACAGGCAGTAACTGTTATACAAACCTGTGACATGTGTTCAACTGTACCCAGGATATGTCACAGTCATGGTGTCACCACAGTGCCATACCCCTTGTGGAATATGACTGCAGACCATCCTCATGCTGACACATGTACACCTACAACACAAATGGATAACATTATGGAGACCACAATCACTCATTGTTACTAACAGCTATAATACATCATGGCTGAACAGCTACACTACCTGTCATGTACGCATTAAACATTACTCCTGACAACATGTTATACAGCTGTACATTGATACACTGTAGTACCGTCACCGTGTGCATCAGAACCATATTAGCCTGTCCCTGCATTGATGTTATGGATGACAGGGATATGGCACAGGTATCATTATATGTACAGAGTGTGTTGTTGGTTTGCCAGAGACCAAGGGTGGACCATAAGTTTGACACCATGTGTGTGGGTGAGGGGTGTAATTAGTTGAAATGGGCATGGTGAAGTGGTGTGTGTAGGTATGGGATTGCCCTAGGTGTGTTTGTATAATGTGTGGGTATGCATGCACACAGTTCAGCCATGTGGCTGCCCTATACAGGTGCTTCTTGGACAGCTGCAGATGATATCTGGCAGGGTGTGCAGTTCACTACCTCTGGCCACAGACACATGGACTGTGCCTGCCAGGGGTTCCATGAGCATGACCAGGTACAGGCCTCAATGTGCTACTTTCCCCTGATGATGACAGATGTCCGCTGGAACCAGGTCCCTTCTGGGACTGTCCAGGGCCATGTGCATGTGGTCTGCTGTGGTGTGTTGTGGACAGCACCCCCCTGCAGTGCTGTGGCTGGTACTGTCACTAAGCGAGTGCCTTGGTGTCCTAGCATGTCCACGTCGTCCGTCAGCTGTTGGTGTTGCCGGCCTACATCCAAGTGGCTGTCGCCCCACTTCATGTCCGAGCATGGACAAACCATGCTTAATGAGGCCCACCACCTCACCGAACCATCTATCCATGACCTCGCTATAATTATGAAGGGCACCAGCAAGTTCATGGAAGTTGTTGCTTACAGATGAGAGAGCAGCCCTCTGCAGCCTCAGGCCCTGTCTGGTGTAGAGTTCTATACGTGCCTGTGCCCCCATGACAGTCTGCAACATATGCCTGGTGGTACCAGTTGTGGCACTTCTGCTAGGGGCATGATGACCAGCGGCCCTCCCACAAGCACCCCGGTACACCTGTCTATGTGGTGCCCTGCCAGATATCCGGCTATGCCTGCTGTGACCAGACACACTAGGCATAGATACCATACTCTCCTGTGCAATGCCACCAGCCACCAACTGTCCTTCTACTATCACCAGTGGCCATAGTAGAGGGACAGTTGGTGGTTGGTGGCATACATACCATACTCTCCTGTGCAATGCCACCAACCACCAACTGTCCCTCTACTATGGCCACTGGTGATGGGGTATGTATAGGCACTGTAACTGTGTGCGGCGTTGGGGTGGCTAAGAGGAGGATGTCAAACAATGGCACAGTTTCAGCCTCTGACAACCCTGGCTGTGCCTCAGCACTCCTATCATCATCTTTGGCATCTATATGGACAACAATATCAGATTTCATGCAGGAGAGACCCTGACCCACCTCACCACCTGTGGGGGAAAAAGAAATGCACTTTAAGACCTGTACAGCATTGCATAACAGTACACACACACACACACACACACACACACACACACACACACACACACACACACACACACACACACACGCACACACACGCACACACACGCACACACACTCACACCCACACATTGAAAGTCCACCATAATACCTACCTGTCCCTGTGGTTACAGACAGTCCCACGTTTATTCACATAAGTGCCCCATCCTGCATCACACTTGGTAACATACACTCACTACTACCACTCATTAATGTATCATTCCTCTAAATGCCTAGACAAGTGATCACAACACAAGACCTGTTATTCCATTACCTCCTTGACTTGAGTGGAGTAGGTTTTACATGGCCTCAATGCTGTCATCCAGTGATCACCCTGGGTATGTCCATACATCATGTGCATGGCCCCCATATGTTAGGGGCTACTACGTTCACTCCATAAAGTCATGCACTGGAGTGTCATACATAACTATTGCTCAGTACATGTCAAATCTGCTGCTCAACCTATCATGTGGACAACAGTAATATAATGATAAACTCCCTGATGTTGTCTAGTAATTCCCCAATGCATCTGTAGTTCTGCATACGTGGGTAGTCATTTACCTTTCTGCTGATTGCAATATTAAGGGTATACCTGGTGTCTAGTTTCCCTCCCAATGCATGTTACATGCTACAGACCTTATTATACTATCAGCTGTCCTGTGATTACATATCAGAGAAGTATTCCTGGTGTCTCATGTGTCAGTCCATGTCCATGTACTGCATGATTCCAAAGGGAGTACTGCTATATGAACAACCCCACAATCACACATGTGCATACATGGACACCCACACAAACACACACACATGCACACACACACACATCTTACATGCATCAACCCCCCTGCACTCCACCAGATTGCACTTACAGACAAAATAACCCCCCACCCACACACACACACCTAAAGGTGAGGTTACACAAAGACAGTACACACAGTATTCCCATTACCCATCTGTCAACATGCATAACATATGGTACGCAACAGCATGCAGTGCAGCTATAGTCAATCCATGCTAGCAACAGTATACATGTGTGTGATGCATGGGCTGTGTTAGTAGGTGATACCCCTTCCCCTGCAAAACACTGCACCCATGTACACAGTATTGCTGTGCACCTGTTCTGTACCCTGCCATGTACTGTGCACCTCACAGGTGTACAATCCATTGCTGAATGTGTATTAATGTGTCAGTTATGTCTGCTCTAATGCTCACAACCCCTATGTGTTTGAGCGACATATACCTGGGATGATATGTGGACAGATGTCATTTGTGAAAGCCTGATGTCTGGTTTACAGATCTCAACATCAGTGGTACATGTATGACCAATACAATATTATTACACTGACAACCGTCAAACCTTACCATGTCTATGGGGAGTGTACATACCCTTATTGATATAATGCACTCTTCCTTGATATGCCATGGGACCACATCACAGCATATATTAACATTACATGAGCCTGATATGTGACATATGTCCTGTACATTTACATGCCATGTCTAACAAATGTGTTAGGTGTGCAGATGCTGAGCGCAATGCCTACACTCTGTGGATGCATATGTGTGCACGCTGTTATCATGATGGTTTGTTGCACCTATTGTTATGTGTACTACAGCAGTCACTATTCCTGGCAGGGGTATACTAGCATGGCCCATCTGCTTTTGCCAGTATATGGTCAGTCTGCCCTACACATGTCCCCCAACTCTGCATGATTGCAAGGTCTATTCATGTGCACATCCCTTGGAGTTCACAGACTGCCAACACTATTGCTGTGGAGTTAGGGTTACATCTGCCACAGTTCCTGAACCTGACTGTGTGCAGATACAGCCATTCTTAGCATCCTTTAGGATCCCTTCAGCCTTTTTGCAGATGTTTGACAACTATGGCCTACACATGTGTCAGTTTGCAGTGTCCCAAACTCTGAACACCAAGTGTAACAGCCTAGTCCCAGCTATTGACTGGCAAACATACAGATGTACACTGGCACCAGCACAGTACAAATGGGGATGGTGGGCCTGAAGTGGGGTGAGACATTGATTGTGCAGCACCTGTATCTTACATAATACTGTCTGTAGGTTTCCAACGTGGTCATGGTACACCAGTACACATTGCAATGCATGACTGTTAGGGACTGCTTCTGTTATGCATACACTACCTGTAGAGAGGCCTGGCTGATGTTTCCTGTGGTACAACTGTCACATCTGTTTACCCTAACCCATAGGCCACATGCTTGCAGAGTCCAGGCAATTGCTGACACAGGTACCACACAGCCAGTACTTGCTGGACGTTCATGCAAACCCCTTAGTGTTGTGGCATGTTAGTGGGCAGCCTGCATGACCAGTTTGCTACATGTGACAGCATTTGTCTTGGGTGGCCATCTGTTTATTTCCTACATCATTCCTGTCCCATACATCCTTGCCACATACATGACTGTCTGCACTTTTGCTATAGCATATGCAATGGTGAGGTATGGCTACATGTACAGCTCATGGGTGCTACCTGTTGGGTATGGGACCCATACCATGTCATGTAAGATGTGTGCAAGCCATGCCTGCCTCTGTTACAGGTCAGTGTGCACATTTGATGCCAAATGTCTTGGACTGCTGACTAGCACGTGGTGTGACATTGGGGACATGTACTTGCTGAACAGTGCATTTCCATGACAAATGCATGCAGGCAGTACCTCAACAGCTGCCTCCACTATATTTTCTCTGGAGTGTGTGCACACATATGCTTCCAGTGTTTGTGAAGGTATGTATTTCCCATATTTGCTGCCCTAACCTATGGTTCTGTATTACACACTCAGTGCTTATGTAGGGACCACATTGCAGGTGTTAAGGGTTGTGGACCACAGTATTATGATATGCCATAGTGTAGATCTGTAACAGTTGCCGTTGTAATACTGGTATATACACTGTTGTAGCACTGTATAAGGGTGATGTTTCACACATGTCCTTACTGTAGACCATGTGTCCTACCATTATGTTCATCCCTGTGGACACATTCCACAATGACAGAATGTTAGTTATCTTGCAGGTGTCTGACATACCCTTCAGATACCCCATCATGGCCACCACTGTGATGCAGTGCAGTTAACAGCAACAATATGTGAACATGTACTGCATGCATTATGGGTAGATGTATTAGATGTGTGCATGGAATATACCATAGCCATTACATGACCAGTGTATTGGCAAGCATGAACATAAACCATACTCACCAGCTACAGGTTGCTGCATTGGTGGTATACCAGAGGGACCTACATAAGAGTGTGAGAGATGTGATGTCAGTGGCCATAGCTGTGGCATTGCTACAGGTTAGGCGCAGCATTACAGTAAATCAACAGTACAAGTCCATAATACTACTGCTTATGCACATCTGTTTATTACTAGTACACAGCAACAGACTATATATATATATATATATATATATATATATATATATATATATGACATCTCACATATGCATGACCTACTTGCACAGATGCGGATGCATACACAACAGTGGTCTACTTATGTGCCCTGTGGCCTTACCTGCATGCTCCTCAGCCGGTGTGTGGGTAGCACCCTCCTCCACAATGGTCTCTGACAGTTGTTGGGTGTGCAGGCAGGCAGTTTCTACGAGGCTGGTGAGGAAATCCTCAACACGTGTCGGGGGGATGGATGGCATGACCCACCCATTGCGAGGTGATCCCCCGAGACTGCAGCAGCACACCGACGGACATGGTGAAGCAGCTCACTACAATGGTGCTGGACCTGCTCATAACTGCAGTTATGCAGGCCGACATTATTGACCCTTTGGACTAGATCATTCCACAGGGCAGTCCACTCCTGGTGCTCATGGGCTATCCTGCCAAAGAGAACCTGATAGTGCTGTATCAGGTGGTTAGGAATTACCTCATTTTCTGCTGCTGAATACACTGGTAATCGGCCATGCGACATCTTGCCTGAAAGATGTAAAGATGGAAACAGGTCTGAGCATCTCATACAGCAAGGTTACCATAGTTCTTAATACACATCTCTGTCCCCCCCCCCACAATATCAGTGACAACAAACTGTTCACACAACTCAGTAGGTATGGCTACTGCTTACCTACCATTGGGACATATATTGTATTGTACTACGCTTTGTGCTATGTGTTTGTAGCCATGTTCCCTGTGGGGACACTGTCATTGCTGGCCTGTTATGGACCATTTCACCTGCATGCCATTATCAGGACTACTATGGTTCCATATGTGCATGTGGTATGCTTGCTATGTGATTGCTGCAAATCTGTCATTCTGTGTTATTGGGGATATCTATGCATGCTGTTGGAAATGTTCCGGGATTGTGTGGACTATTACTACCCAGATATGTTCTATAACAGCGACAAAATAGCATGTTTAGGGAATAGTTGCCAGCAGAACCACCTCTCCCACCTCATTTGGCCATGTTATCAGGCCACATCACATGTGGGACCCACCCGGAGGCCTCTTCATCTACTGGTCCAGCACTACCTTCAGGTGGAACCACCTCAAGGGATGGTGTTCCCCCAAGGGGCACACACAGACATGACCCTGTCACCCGAGGTCAGGTCCAGGGTTTGTTCCATAGGGGGCTCCACACAAACTTGTGGGATGTGCTACAGAACCTTGAGGCCCTCAGTACACAATCACAAGGTCCACATGCTCCTCCTACTCAGCCTCCAGGCCAGGCACCTTCAGGGCTGTGAAACTGCTGTTGTGTCTAGCAATGGGTTAGCAATGGGTGGGGGCCTTGTTCCCATTGTTTCCATATGGGGGCATATAAGACTTCCACATTGCAGACCACACACACCATCAATGGTGTTTACCCACCACATATGTCATATACTACCCGTGTAGGCTGTCCTCTATATCTACCAACCTGAGCCACCTCCACAAATATACCTGCTATCCTTCCCCATATTCCCACTCCCTACTTCACAGACAAAGGCAATGTGGTCCCAACAAGGGGTTTAAATGTGACATAACCGTCCATGTTGCACACAATTACTGCTGTATATATCTGTGTGTACTGCTGTGTGTGATGTTCCATCACACATAGCATGCAACACTGTGGTGGTAATATAGGGGACATGCATTTACATACATATGTGTGTGTGTGTTTGTATATATGTAGACATACATATATATATATAGATATATATATATATATATATAGATATATATATATACATGTGTAGATATATTTTATGTTGTATATATTTGGACTATATGTAACACATTTTCAGCCAAATGGATTTCCGGCCATATATCCTAGACCCATATTTATATATATATATATATATATATATATATATATATATATATATATATATATATATATACATATATATATGTCTACATACCTATATATATGGGGTACATTCAGACATCAGGTCCACAATCTCTAGCTCTCCTTCCTGCACAGCTGCACTGTTCTGCCTTGCTACAACACAGACAGGTGCCACATATGGACACAGCCTAACATTAGGGGGTATATATAGGGCTAGATTGCATGTAAGCCTATTACACACCTGTGGCATTTCAGCTTGTAACCTGAGTGTCTTGCAAGTGGTGAGCTCTGGAACCCACGTGTCCATCATTATGGCATTACTTCCACCACCAGCTATTGGCCACAGTAATCTACATGCTTTCCATTACACAGCACACACTATGCTGGCTTATATCTTGTCAGTCAGTGCTGCTCTGCACAGTTGGCAGGTATGGCCCACTACCCACAGGGACAGACTCTATTGTCCATAGCAGGTGTTCAGCTGAACATCATTACAACACCTGATGATAAATATATATCATTCCACATCATCTATTCCAGTATTATGGACCAAGTACTACTGTCAATTACATGCATATATACTTCACATACCTGTTGTGGGAATGTGGTCTGTTTTGCATGGTTTCCTTGTAGGACTATTTTTTTATCTCCTTGGCTTTGGCTTTAGCCTACTTTCTTTCTAGGTTTGTTTGTTTGATTGTTTCTGTTTCGGTTTCAGTTTTGGTTTCAGTTTCTCTCTCTCTATCTCCAGTAAATGGATTGAGCTGCTTGGAATAGATTGCAGCAATGCTTTTGTAGGTGATGCACATGATCAGGTGATGGTCTCTGCACCAATCAGTGTCTTCCACTTGCTACCTGCATGCAGCATGCTGTGTAGTACTTCCAATTACCACAGTCATGGCAACCCACTACTATAAATCCCTACATCATGTGGGCGTGGTCCCTTTACCTTTCCTGTATGGTGGACATCCTTCCTGTGTGTAGGCAGCAGTGTTACAGACAGCAGGTAGCAATACCTCTTACAAGAGAACTTGCACACTCAGGCCAGCTACATATTTGTATGAGGTTCCAGAACTACAGACAGAGTGTGAGTAGTGTTGTTGTATGCATTGTATAGCACCAGTGTTACAGGGTTTGTGTGTATATACTAGTTTAACATGGAATGCAGTCTGTCTATAAAGCTCTCAACTGTTTGCCTATCCACTTGAAGGCCAGAGGTGTGCCTGTTATGTTTTGTCTGTCCACCACACATGTCTTGTGTCGGATATATCACTGGCAGTGTGTGTGTTGAGTGCTATCAGTACATGGCTACATCCATTTATGTTTCTGACTTCATATTCCTGACTAAGGGTATGTTTCAGACTATCCTGTAGCAACAGCAACTTGCTTAGTATATGACAACACTATTTCACATATGAGCCTGTGTTCCGGCCTCTGTCCTCTACCTATATACCAGGATTTGTCCACATAACATGCAGTCAGGGGTTGTTATGTAGTGGCCTGTGAGTATGTCATGCTGCCATTCCTGCCATCATTCCACAAATGCTGTGGACCCCACACATATTGTGGTGTTGGGTCCATATATGTGTGGGCTTCATCTGTACAATACATGTGTGCCCTTCTCCAGTCCAGAGGTCAGTGTATGTAACAGTGGTATATTCCCCTGCATGCCAGTCTATGGGGGGTGCACCATAAATAACCTAAGATGTTACAACATGTGAAGGATATCAGGAGTAAGCTGCCTTAAGGTATCTGGATGTACATTACCATACAATTCACCTGGGAAAATGCTGGCCTACTGTTTCCTGCCATATAGACTGTTCTGTTTGTCAGTGTGATTGTGATGGTTTCAGTTATGCCTTGTTATGTAATAGATACATCCCATTGTGTCAACTGAAGTCTTTTCCCCATTGGGATTGCATACAGAGTGTAGTTAGAGGCTGCTGGACTATACATCTACATTACTTACTGTTGATTGATTGTTATCCTGTGGCCCAGTCTGTCTTTACCATTGTACTACTTGAAGGCCTTGTGCCTGGACAGCAACATATGTTATGCTTTCCAGAATACTGTATTAAATTATCTGTTTGAGAGTTGCATTAATCTGTTTATATGTATTTCAAAGTCTAAACAGCTATATGACATGGTATATACAACTGTAATAGTACACAAATAATGCTTTCTCATGTATGCAAACCAGTGTGTGGTGTTATATCCTTGGACCACTCTGTGGGTATATGTTTCAAGCAACAACTGTCCTTTGTATGGGTTGACTCATACAGTGTCCATTTGATAAAGTGGCAACTGTAGGAATACTGGCTGTTCCGTATGGTGTGCACCCTCTAAATATGTATCTTCCTATACATATCTGTGTGTGTGTATGTGTAGTTACATATATATATATATATATATATATATATATATATATATATATGTGTGTGTGTGTGTGTGTGTGTGTGTGTGTGTGTGTGTGTGTGTGTGTGTGTGTGTGTGTGTGTGTGTGTGTGCATGTGTGCATGTGTGTGTATATATGAATATATATATATATATATATATATATATATATATATATATATATATATATATATATATATATATATATATATATATACACACACATATATATATATATATATATATATATATATATATATATATATATGTATCTGCATATGTGTGTGTGTGTGTGTGTGTGTGTGTGTGTGTGTGTGTGTGTGTGTGTGTGTGTGTGTATGTATCTTAGGAATGTTTATTGCTTCCACATTGTACATTCCTTATGGTAGCCAGACTGTAGTCCATGATATGTTATTGATACCAGCCTGACATCATACAGGTGGGATGGATTACTGTTAACATCTTGTGCCCATGTTGTGTCAAGTCCTGGTTATGGTATTGTATTGCAGGGCTGACCTGTTCAGCTGTGGGGGGAGGTAATATCAATACGTACAAGACGTATATAGTTTGGGTCCCCTCACTCCCGTTAACATTGCCTGTAGTCATAAATGTATTTGTTATGTTCTATTTTATATCTATCTATATACATCTATATATATATACACATATATATATATATATATATATATATATATATATATATATATATATACATATACATCTGTATATGTATATATATATATATATATATATATATATATATATATATATATATATATATATATATATATATATATATAAAAATGGGTCTACTGCTCTACATCGAAAGAACACTTCTTCAAAATAGAGAAGGAGAAGCACACTTCAGCGAAAGTTCACTTCAATGAAAATGCACTTTCGCTGAAGTCTAGTCCCCCGGGCGAACCCCCCAAAAAAAACTAAAACATGTTTTTGCAGGGGGAGCAAGCCCACCTGCACCCCCACACCCCCCTACTTAAATATACCAACTCTAAGATCACACTACAGTGGGACTAAAGGAATATTCCCATTCTGTGCAGTAGTTTTACTGCCGAAGTCAATGTTCAAAGTTTCACTACTTTAAACAAGTGGACTCGGTGAAGTGGGTTCGAAGAAATTAAACTTCGATCATCTGCACAGATCCCATATAGCCATATATATCTATAGATGTATGCATATGTATATATATATATATATATATATATATATATATATATATATATAGAGAGAGAGAGAGAGAGAGAGAGATGTATATATTTATATATTTATATATATATATATATATATATATATATATATATATATAGATAGTTATATATCTATTTAGACAGAAATGTATATACACACACACATGCTGTTGTAACCCGATAGTAACATTTTTGATGACTGTAATGGAGCTTTGTTACATTTTATTCACTGAGGAGCTTTTCTCCCCGGGTCTCTGCTGAAAATGAGCCAAAAGCTCTGTCAGACTAACACGGTTAACAAATGTAAAATAAATACATAAATAAATAAATACATCTACATGTTTAAATACATTTCCTGTACTGTTGAATGACTGTGCTGGATGATATGTTTGTGAAAATGTCAGGGCTATGTATATCTGACATGGCTTGGTGGTAAATCACTTTGGCTATGGATTGCAGGGTCCTGAGTTTGAGTTGTGCAGAGGCTGTTTATTTTGTCACAGGGCAGAACATGGGCCATTGGATACAGAGTGATTAAGGCACTTTTAAGCAGTTATAAACGGTTTTGCGTGGGTTTGCGCGGAGGTAATTACTGCTAACTTCCGGTTACAGTTTCTTATCCTGATTTAGCTTGTCAATTGCTTAACCTATGTAGGCATTGCTTACCCCTGTGCAAACAAGCTTAAACCTGCTTACTGCTGCTTAAAAGTGCTTACACCCACTTACACCTATGCTAATTTCTTTAAAAGAAATGAAAAAATGATTGATAGGAAAGTGGTGAAAAAGGGGCACAAAGAAGGAAAGGCAGTAGGGAAAATTGATAGGTATGTGCAGGAAGGGTGTAGGGAAGGTCCATAGCTGCCCATTTCTTCTACAGCAACAGTCAAGCATATACACTGAATTTGGTGATAGATTTGGACACTCATACCTCCAAAAGGGGTTGAGGACAACAGTAATATGTTGTTAAGCCAATTAGACCAGATTACATGTGTCCAGTGGACATGTGTGCGAAATGGATAGCTATGTATGGGGCGAGACCTTTTTTCAGGTGAGAGTGGGATGCTGGGGAGGGATTGTATGTATATTTGGGGAGGTAGGTTGGGTAGGTTAATAGACAAGACAAACAAGGTGCATACAGGGGTAGTATATGACACATTTGGGGGGTAAACATCTTGATGGGGTGTGGTGTTTGGAAATCGGAAGCCCATGAGCCCCCTATTGGAAACAGTGGGACTGAGGTCCCCACCCATGGGCAGTTACCACTGCACCTTCACAGTCCTGGATGTGGCTGTGCTGGGGGCTGAGTAGGAGTGCCAGGCCGACCCTCTAGTTGTGACACATGGCTCTCAAGCTGGTGTAGCAGATCTCTAAACTCTCTGTAGAGCTCACTACGCACCACGACACGGACCTGGCGAAGGATGATAGGTTCCTGTCCACGCCCACTGCAGGGGGGGTGAGCCCCATTCCCTGAGGCAGTTCCACCCAAAGGTGGTGCAGGACCAATGGACATGGAGGTCCTGGGTTGGGTCCCAGATATGCTGGTGTCCGGTGTCATGGCCAGATGAGTTGGGACAGGTGGGTCTGCTGGGACCGGTCTTCCCAAACATGCTATGGTGTTTAAATTTTATCAACATATGTGGGTTAGTAACAGTCAACACATTCCAGGATTAGGTGTAACAGCATGCACTGATATTCCCATTAACCCAAACACCAGATATGGAACAGTTGCATAGCAAACAGAGCACATGCATATATGGAACCAGAGTGGTCATCACAACAGCATGCAGGTACATTGATGGCAGCATGCCACCAATGTGGGAGTATTTCAACATGGCACATGCATAGAAGCAAATTTAAATAATTATCAAACAACAGGACATATGTCCCAGCAGTAGAGTTAATTCAGCACATACCGATTGAGTTGAGTATTTGGTTTATTGTTGCAGATATGGTGGTGGGGGGAAGATGCCAGTTAAGAACTAGTATATTCCTGTAGTTTGCATTACTTTCCTAGTCAGTGCTGTGATCTGTACCTTGCAGGTATTAGTACACTACCCTATTGCCTTAGTTTGGACAGTGATATGGCTGTCGACAACTATATACATTAACTGAGTTTTACCTGCAGTATACACCTCTTACCTGGTATACCTGTGGAAGTATTGCTTGTTAGCACTACCTAACTGTTTCTACACATACTCCCAGATTCCAGGTTGATGATATGCAGATACCTGTCCATCTCTTATTGCACATACTCTGGGCATGTCTTCACCACATGCAGGTGAACAGGGACATAGTTTGACTATTGCCCTCTTAAACCTTTAGTGGCATGTACAATGACAGGTTTGTTTTATTTGACATTTTCCAAATATGTACAGGTCTGACAGCCAGTTATATGACATGAAATGCTGTCTACATGTCAGAAATTAGCACACTGATATGGCAGGGGGACAGGGTAACAGCCAGCAGATATGGGCCGATTAACTGGACATTTCTGTACACTTGTGGGGTATGATTCTGCATACAGCTTACTACCACTCCCAGGATTCGAACCATGGCTGTGTCTACTAAAAATAAAACACTGTCCATCATAGTTGAGTGTGCTATATAGATTTTGCTGTATATCTCTTGTCTGATTTCTGTCTATAATTCTCCTGTGGTTTTAAATTCTGTCCTTGTAACTACAACAGTTGTATTATGTAGTACAGTGTGGGTGACAGTGATGAGTAATACCTTATTATTCAGAGCAACTGCAACACTAACAATGCCATACAATACCAGAGTAAACAGTACCAGTACAGGATATCAATCTTTTATTTCTAGGCACAGTGTTCATATCTGACAGACCTGTAGGAGCAATGTTTGTTAGCACTACTTGAATGTTGCCACACAAATTACCAGTTTCCACATTACTATTATAAACATACATCTCACTTTGGTACTGTACACACTCTGGTCAAAGCTTGACAGCATGGGGGTGGAGATGGAACATACTTGGCTAATTACTCTCATAACATTTTGGGGAATCACTAGAGTGCCAGGTTTGTTCTTGTAGGTGTCTGACAATCAGCTGTATGTCTTGTTTGCTGCCTAAATGTCTGGGATCATCCCACTGATTTGCCAAGGGGACAGGCAGCAGATATGGGCCGATTTACTGGACATTCTGGACATATCTGTACAGTTGTGAGGTATGATTCTGCATACAGCCTACTACCACTCCTAGGATTCGAACCATGGCTGTGTGTGCAAAAAATACAACAGTTCACATTGCAGGTGAGTGTGCTATTTGGATTTTGTTGGCTGTCTTTTCACTGTTTTCTGTCTAAGTCTCTCTTAGTTGTACAATATGACCTCTTGGGATTACAGCAGTCATATACAGACATTCCTACACATTTTATTTATGTAGGGCAGTGTGGGTAACAGTGCTTAATACAACAGTACTATTAAGTTATTGAAACTCTGCATTACCATATGGTACCAGAGTGAACACATGCAGTCCAGCAGATAGACCTTTATTGTCAGGATATTATGCTTTAATTTACATACAACCTATGTGAGACTCTTCCTGCCCTATTCTCTGGTGTATGCAGTACATGCCTTAAACAATACAGGTTTTATACAGGCAATTAACTTACTAATGCTTTTAGATTATTTCCTATGACAGTACATGCAAGAGTATTACTAACCTGGCTCGCGTCACAACTGCTGCAGTCTACAGGCATGGGCTTCCTGGTTTGCAGCCCACTAACCTGCCACTATGAAAGACATAAGAGGACTATTTAACCATACCTATCCATAATATACATGAGCTGGCAATTATTAAACAGGTAGTGGACAGAAACTTACATATGACTGGGGCATCCCCTGTCTTCCTAGCCTCTTGGATCCACTGATCAAAGAGATCCCCCTTTCTCCACTTTAGGTCAGCATAGTGATGCCTAACCTGCTCACCACTTTGGAGTATGCCAGTGGCACTGGTAAGCTCACAGGCGAGACTGTCCCAGGCTTCCGCTTTGTATTGGGAACCTTGGTACTGACCCTGCAGCAGTCTCTGGTCATGTTCTTTCACAAGGAGTCCTGCCATGACTCTTGACTCCTGGATGCCCCAGCACTGCATCCGAAAGTACACTACCTCTCCCATTCCAGACATAGTGTCTACTGGGGGAAGCTACAATGAGTTATGAGATGTATTCCCGCCTGTTGGGTTTAAATAGGGCCATTTCCCGCACTTTGCCATGATTGGACGATTTTGAAAATGCTAATTTTTTTATCACAGCAGGACAATAAAAAACTGGAACAAGAGATTTATTCATATGAGTTAATGTGCTTGAACAAGTAAATATAGAATCAGCTGCAAGACCAGATTGGATTGGATATTAAATGTACAACAATTTAAAAGACTGGCAGAAAAATATGTTTTAAAGGTACTTAATGAATGGGTAAGTGAAACTTATATGTATAGGGATTTATGTAGTGGGATACTTAAATTTATATGAAAAAAATAAAATAAACAAATGGAGACCAGTAGTATTGAATAAAGTAGAGTATAAGATTTTTATGAAAATAATTCAGAAGAGAATTGAAAATAAAACGGAAAACATTATGGAATATAGTCTAAATAGTATAAAGGGAAAAGGATGTCAGGAATTATTACTGATAGTGAAGGAGACTGTGGATGATATAAATAGAGAGGAGAAAGCTAAAGTTATGATAGGAGACTTGAATAAGGTATTTGATACAATATGACATGAAATTTTAAATATGAAAAATTATAGTATAAGTAAAAAATCCAGAACATATGTTGCTTAGCATATAACAAAAATGGAGTAAGAGTTTTGATAAACTGATGGTTGAATAGGGAAATTGATATATGAAATGGTATAAGGCAGGGATGTCAATGAAAAGCATATTATTTGCTTTGGTTATGAGTCTACTAGACATAGAAGTAAACATAAAAGTAAAGGATGCAGGTTATATGATAAATGAGGGAATAGGAATTCTGGTTATGTGGACTTTCATGGATGATAACATAGTAACTGCCAAAATAAAGTGTGGATGAAAGGAGTATTATTATATGAATGGCTAAAAGCAATATGCATGATTCAAAATCAGGAAAAAAGTAAAGTATTTGATGATATAATAAAGACAGTAGGCATATATTTGTCAGTGAATGAGGTTTTTATGCTAGTTATAAGGTTTGGAAGTAGGAACATGAGTAGTGATCAGTGGAAGAAAATAGTAGAAGGAAAAAAGGAAATAACTGCCTTTTGGAAAACGTACAAGTTATCACTTAGAAAAAAAGGTTGATGTAATAAATTCTATCTTATTGGGAAAATAGCATGTTTAGCAAGTGTATACATGATGCCAATAATATATGAAAAATAAGTTTTACTGGTGATTTTTTCATTTATATTGAGTTTGAGACTGAATCCCTTAATATATATGTATATATATATATATATATATATATATATATATATATATATATATATATATATATATATATGGGTCTAGGATATATGGCCGAAATTCCATTTGGCTGAAAATATCTGACATAGGGTCCAAATCACCGAAAATCCATTTAGCCGAAAACACTAATGACAGTGTATATGCTTTGTTCCCCACTGTAGTGCGATCTCGGAGTGAGAATATTAAAGTAGGGGGGTTGTGGGGGGCACAGCCCCCCCACCTAATTAGGTTTAGAACTACTTCCTCATAGTACGAATAGCAATTAGACAATATTAAATAATGTCAGACATTAAACTGAACTGGGTGGGGGCTATGCCCCCCACCCCCCCTACTTTATTATTCTCACTCTGAGATTGCAGTACAGTGGGGAACAGGGCATATACACTGTCATTAGTGTTTTCAGCCAAATGGATTTTCGGCGATTTAGACCATATGTAACACATTTTCGGCCAAATGGATTTTCGGCCATATATACTAGACCCATATATATATATATATATATATATATATATATATATATATATATATATATATATATATCTATATATATTTTTTTTTTTTATGTGGCTAAAAAAAATGAGGTTGGGGCTAATAAACCCAGTTGTGTATGCTGCTTTATTGAAACTATATAAAGTATTAAAGTGGTTAAATGATAAAGATGAGAAGTTTGTGGTAAAGTTATTTAAATATGAAATTTTTGAAAGATGATGAAAATATTTAAAACAGAAAAAGAATGTATAACTGATGAGATATTATTAATGAAAAAGTATTTTAATCGAAGCTAAAAACTGATGAAATTGAAACAGAGAAAACTAGTAACCTTTTGAAATATCAGGACCTGTTACAGCAAGTCCTGAAATATGGAGAATGAATGTAAAAATAATCAGACTTACATGCACCAAGTCAGAGATGCCATTCCTTGGAATATTCCCTTTTCAATGAGGTATGAATAATTCAGAGTTGGTGTGTGTGTGTGTGTATATATATATATATATATATATATATATATATATATATATATATATATATA
Source organism: Protopterus annectens (assembly GCF_019279795.1). Classification (NCBI taxonomy): domain Eukaryota; kingdom Metazoa; phylum Chordata; order Ceratodontiformes; family Protopteridae; genus Protopterus; species Protopterus annectens. The sequence goes on along the minus strand of NC_056748.1, from coordinate 1,092,801,541 downwards.
TATATATATATATACATATGCATATATATAAGTTTGGGAGGTGTGGAGGGTGCAGGGGTGTTTATGTTTGGAAGGTGTGGGGGTGCAGGGGTGTTGCCCTCCTGCAACAGGAAGTTTAAGGGGGAAAGTGATTTTTGAAATTCGCTCTTCTGCTTTGTTCTCTTTCTCATTTTTCCTGCTTGTCGGCATTCAGCATTTTGAGTGTTTAATTTCAATAAGGATCTAAGAAAATTATGGTCTAAAAATATAATGATATAGTATTATTATGTTATCCCAGGGGCAAATTTAAGAGAAGAAAAAAACAAAGCAATAAAAGCAAGAAATAGATGGCGTAATAAAAAGTAGAATGTCAGGATTTTTTATGCAGACTTTAGGTGTAAGCCGTACCAAAAGATAAATGAAAGAATATGTGTATATTGTGGAAAATTAGAAACTACAGAGCATGTATTTCTGAAATGTAAAACAGTCATTAAACTGTGGGAAAAGTTATATGAAGAAAATTTTGAAGATACAAGTGAAGTGAATAAGACAAATATGAATATGACTGAGTGTGGATATTACAGGAATTAAAGCAAAAAAAAATCATTATGAAGGTAGACAAAAATGTTTTATGCCATAGCAGGGCTAGCCACCTGGCAGTGTGAACCTTCACTGTGGATGATTGTCACTAGTGAAGTGGCATGCCACCCCCATGTGCAAAATTGGGAAAAGGGGATGTGGATAGATGTATAGATAGAAAGATGTTTTATGTTTCATGGATTATTTGGAATGAAAGGATAAACTAAACTGTTTAATAGAAAATGGCCATACGCAGCAATATTACAAAAAATAGAAGTTAAATATAATACTGAAATAAGTAAATGAAAAATTGTACACTATATAAATTTATAAATATGTAAAATTGTAAATATTGTAAGTAATTAAATGAAGAACCCTTACTCTTCTCGATAAGTGACATGCAAACTTTTACATTTACATGAACTACCACCAACTCAAGCAGACGGGGCCTCAGTTTAGCATGACATCCAATGGATGATGCACTGAGGTGTAAACAGTCAAAGTGATGAGGAAATAGAACCCACAGCATTCTGCCCCAAAGGCAAGTGTGCTACTTGTTGTGCCATTAACAACATTAGATATGTAAACTTCAGACTATTTCTGATGTACAGCTGATGAAATACATTAGACAGTAGATTTAAATGACTCCACATGCAAGATAACTACTGTGTACCAGCATGTACAGTGATATGTGGAACTGTACCTAGGGTGTCTGGCCCATGTTGTGTTCACAGATTATCATCAGATGTGCCAGTCCTGGCCACCTGTGGCAGGAACTGGTAATGGACAGCAGGTTAACCCTGCATCTACATTGATAGCATGCTAACAGCATTCCCTGGTGTCAGTGGCATCTGTCCATACAGGGCATATTTTCAGGCATGGAATGTCCTTTGTGGGCAACATTTGATGGCACCACAGGTGTTGCAGGTGTCCAGTGGGGAACATGTGGAAGGTGCACTGTCTGCATTTACATGCCTATTGGACAGATGGACAGGGTGCCATGCCCTCTGTAGTCCACTGTAATCAGTCCATAGTTAGTATCAGAGGGCAATATGCAGTGTACTTCCAACATAGTGGCTGTTGCCTAGCCAAGTGTGTGTGTGTGTGTGTGTGTGTGTGTGTGTGTGTGTGTGTGTGTATGAGACATGGGTTGAGAGTGTTCTCTGGGTAATACTGGGGTTGCTAACTCTGTTTGCCTGGCCTTGATGTCACATGTATGGGTATGGATTTGCACCCCAGCCTCTCAGTTATTTCACATCTGTTATCCCTGCATGGTGGACATTGTGATAAATACTAGGGCCACCATATAAGAAATTTGCAAAACCCACACCACATTGGGCCCAGTTGTTACACAGTCACAACCACCTCCACACAGGATACGAGTTACAAACACACACACACACACACACACACACACACACACACACACACACACACACACACACACACACACACACACACTGGTCATGTCTGGGATTAGAACTCCTACCTAACTAGTTTATTACACTACAGCACTACGCAGTTATAGTATGCTCCACAGAGATTACTGGTGTACTCCTTCCCCAAAGATGTATTTCCCATTGGATGACATCAGCAGGATTGCCAAAGATAGGCATTTGAATTGTAGTGAGTGTGGTGAGGCTAAAATGCATTAACTTCAGGCCATGGCTCTGGCACCAGCTATCTGTTTCCATGAGTCCCTTCTGAAGGATATCTGTGTCCGATGCACTTTCCACTATGGCGCCCAGTTTGCAGTCGTCTGCAAACTTTGTCAGCCAAAGTCCTCCCATGTTGGCCTGTACTTCTGAGAAGTAGATGCCGAACAATAGGGGGCCAAGGACCGAGCCCTGTGGGACACCGCTTCTGACTGGCTTGGAGTCTGACATAGCGCCAGCAACTCTAACCCTGTGGGTTCTGTCCTTAAGCCAGTTTGCAACCCATCTTGTGACATATGGGTTTACATTTAAGCTGGTAAGTTTTTCTACAATACCCGAGTGGGGTATTGTGTCGAAAACCTTTGCAAGGTCAAGGTAGGCTGTATGGACTGCCTTTCCCTCATCAGTGGCCTTGGTGACTGTTTTGAAGAAGTTGACCAAGTTCAAAAGGCATGATCTGCCCTTGAGGAAGCCAAACTGGGTTGGGTCCAATGTCTGCAAGTCCCCTATATCTTTGTTTGAGCTCCATTATGATCCTCTCCATAGCTTTGCAGACTAGACTTGTTAAGCTTATGGGGCGGTAATTACCAGGGTCCGTAGAGGCACCGCCTTTGTGGAGTGGGACCACAGTTGCCGTACGCCACTCCTTGGGCACGTATCCTGTGGTAAGGCTGAGATTAAACAGCTGCCTTATGTGCGGGTTTAATTCCTCATTTAGCTCGTGTAGCACACAGCCGGGGACACCATCGGTCCCATTGATGCTGTGTTTTAGCTTTAGAGAGCAGCTTTCACCTGCGCATTTGAGATGTCTGGGAGGCTACACTCTGCTGGGATAGTTATCTCTCCTTTAGGGGAGAGGGGGGTGAAGTTTGCACTGAACCTGTCTGCCAGTATGTTGGCAATGTCTGTGGGTTCAGTGATTTTTTGTATCATTTTGGACTAATTCTGAGCATATCTGGGAGCTTCCACCCCGGTTCCTAACATAGCTGAAAAAGGCCTTATGATTGTCCTTTGAATCCATGGCAATTTTTCTCTCAAAATTGGCCTTAGTTGATTTTATGAGTGCCCGTATTTTTTTACTAATAATGGTCAGGGGTGACTTCCCTTTTATGGATTTTGTTCTATCATGTAATAGCTTTCTCCTCTTATTGTAAAGTGTGTTAATGGCTGGGGTCCACCAGACTGGACATTTGCCCTTTGTGGAAAGAGTCTTGGTTTTATTTGGGATTGCCTGATCCATGCAGTCCTGGAGGTTTTCATAGAAGGCATTTGTAAGGGCTTCCGCAGCTTGGGTTGTGGTT